>NC_066563.1:2034427-2209427 GCF_024679095.1 Eriocheir sinensis
CACTAAGGCAGACAGACATAGACAGACAGACGGACAGAGATACAGACACACTGACAGACAGACAAGCACAAAGACACACACCAACAGCCAGGCAGGGCAATACGACAGACTGAAACAGGGAACCAAAAACACAGACATACCTCCCTCCATACACTGACAGTTCAACACACAGACAGACAGGCAGAAAAGGAGACAGGCAGTGGGGATGATTTTCGTATTAACAGACAGACAACCATGCAAAAAGATAGACAGCCACTGACACAGGGAACCAAAAACACACATACCTCCCTCCATACACTGACAGCTCAACACACAGACAGACAGGCAGAAAAGGAGACAGGCAGTGGGGATGATTTTCGTATTAACAGACAGACAATCATGCAAAAAGATAGATACAGACATGCACTCGTATACAGATAACTCAACACGGATTTAGACAGACAGTAGGTAAGATTCTCGAGTTAACAGACAAACAGGCAAACAGATTAAACAGTCGGATACATAATGAAAGAGACGGGTAGTTAACAGACAAACAGGATCGGTATTCTCAGACACTTCCGACTCCCACATCGATTTCCAAAGACCAGAAAGATCAATTAGGTCCTCATGAATGTTTCTTCAGGTTCATGGTACAGAAGGAGGGTCACACTACCACCTGGGCAACTAAGATAATCCTGGAAATGCCTCAAACTCCCACGAAAGTCTTGTTCAATGTGTATAATTGAGCGCCGAGAGGGTTGAGAATTCAGGCCCAGGCAAACAGATTAGACAGTTAGAAACACAAAGACAGATAGGTCAATACGGAAACAGACAGACAGGTAGGCAGAGAGACAGGTAGTGGGGGTGAGTGGCAGGTTAGCTTCCTTTATGAGTTTCACAAAGAGATATTCAAATTCTCTCAAGACGTTGACAAAAGTTTTCCTATTTAACCTCCACTTCCAGTCTCTTCTTTTATGCGCTTCGTAATCTCTCAGTCTCATCTCTCTTCGTTCATTAAGTCCTCCTCCGCACGTCCTTAAATATCTTTATTACAAGGTCAAGAAGGTTTTTTTCATATTGTAATTGGAGAGGCAGATGTGGTGGTGAGTGAGGGTGACAGAAGTAGTAGTATTAGTATTAGTAGTAGTAGTAGTAGTGGGTGCGGGTGTGGTGAGCCCAAAAACCTATCATAGACTAGGTTCGAGTCCCCACCGAAACACGCTGATTTTTCAAGTCATCGCTGAGTGACGGAAGATTACCCACATGCTGTCCGGATCTTCAATCAACCCTAACTTCATCGACTTGGTCAAGAGGAGCACCGGGGGGCAGCATGGGTCAAACAAGAGTCATACATCACGGCAGCCAGTATAAATTGAATTAGCCTGTGCTACTAATGGGCTGGGACCGTGCTTAAGTCCCCTCAAGTAAATCTACCGGCGCTACAGGCAGCACAAAAAAGTAGTAGTAGTAGTAGTAGTAGTAGTAGTAGTAGTAGTAGTAGTAGTAATAGCAATAAGAGGAGGAGGAGGAGGAGGAAGAGGAAGGGAAGGGACGGTTTTACTAAAGTTGGGGGGAGGTGGGGAAGAGAAGAGGAGGAGGAATAAAAGGAGACTCGAGGTGAGGAGGTGGAGGAGGAGTAATAATAATAAAAGTAATAATGATAATAATGAAAATAATAACTATATTGCTGACTATTGCGCAGCAGAAAAAAAGCGAAAATGGATGTATGCGTGTGGGTGCAGGCCGTCGAGTGCTTGGGGTTCATATATAATCAACGCTTCCCTTTGGCGCAGAGGAACAAGCAACTTTAATTTCCAGCAAGCAAAGGTATTGGAAAAAAAATCTCTTGTTTCTCATTTTTACGAGGAAAACGGCGGTAGTGAGCGTATGTTCCCCTTTCTCTCTTCTCTTTTTTACATATAAAGACGTTTTTTGCCATAGCTGAACTGCCATCTTCGCAACATCTTAACATGCAGAACTTGGCCGTGGTTGACCCATCTTTTTATTTTTTCTTCTTAACGCTTGGTATTCCAACGTTGGCGCGTCTCCAGGTGTGTAAATCAGAGCAGGGAAGGAGGCGGGGGCGGTGGAGGCGGCGGGGGCGTTAGTATGCACGTCTGCCGCAGCGCAGGGCGGGAGGCGGGCGGGAACACGGGAGCTGGACCGGAGCGTAAGAGAGCTCGTTAAAATTCCTCCCGGCCTTGCGAGTTAGAGGTCGTTACAAATCCGTGAAAAATCGGTGTTTGTTGGCTCTATTATTATGGTTGTTGTTGGTGTTATTATTATTATTTATTATTATTGTTATTATTATTATTATTATTATTATTATTATTATTATTATTATTATTATTATTATTATTATTATTATTATTATTATTATTATTATTATTATTATTATTATCATTATCATTATCATTATCATTATTATTATTATTATTATTATTATTATTATTATTATTATTATTATTATTATTATTATTATTATTATTATTATTATTATTATTATTATTATTATTATTATTATTATTATTATTATTATTATTATCAATATCATTATCAGTGAGGTATAGCGTTGTTGTTGTTGTTGTTGTTGTTGTTGTTGTTGTTGTTGTTGTCTTTGTTTTCGTCGTTGTCGCTCATCTCTCGTTCCACCTTGATGAGGATGATCGAGGGACAAGAAACTAACGCCGAGGAGAGAAGATGAGAGAATGTAATTTTTTTTTTTTGGTCAGTTTTCTTGATACGTAACAACCTTTTTCCTTTTTTCCCTCTCAATCTGCGGCTGTTAATGACTCAATCCTCCCTTTATTTTTTTTATCTTTTCCTATTTTTCTTCCTCTTTTCGTTTCCGCCTTTTCAATCTCATTTTTCTTTCCAATTTTGTCGCTGTTTTCCTTCCTTTACATCATCTTTATTCCCATTACCGTCTCTTCCTAACCCTCTTCTTCTACATTATCTCCGTCTACGCGTGTCCTTGCCTATCACATCCCCCTATCTCTACTCTCTTCTTTCCCTCTCCACTCCCTCTCCTCCTTCCCCTTTGATGTCCCGTCCCATGGCTCTTCAATCAGCTAATGGAGACAAATCTACCGTTAATAGGTACTTGAGTAGATGGGAACTGTGGTTGGGACTCGGTGGTGGAGAGGAGGGAGGGAGGCAACTGGATGAACAGGGAGTGAAGGAGAGGAGGAGGAAAGAGGTGCACGGGCCAGGGAGAAAATTGGACGAGGGAGTGGTGGAAGACTTAACCTCATCATCATCATAGTCATAAGAGCCATTCACTGTCATCATTATCATTATCGAGTATCAAGACCCGAAATCCACACGAAATCGACCTCTCTTCTGGTCTATAGTTTTTTTCTCGTTTTTCTTTTTTCTTTTTAAGTGGCGTCTAGCGAGCTTTTTTGTTGTTTTTGCTTTTTGCCCTTGAGTTGCCTTATTTCTCGACAGTAATGTTAAAAGGAAAAAAAAACCAATAATGTACAGATATTATTTTGCATTTATTGCTATAACTCACTTGGCCCGCCTCCATTAAATTAATATTCACCATCAAAATAACGAGGCGAAATTCCACCATTCATGTTCACTAATAAGTCGCGTGCATGTTGGTGTTATTGTTTATCGTTACCACTCCAAATTAATTATCGCCGTCAAAATAACGAGGGAAAGCCGTGTCTATTGAAGGGTATTTTGATCTCTTTGTATTTATTTGTGTTCAGTGATGCGGGCGTTCATTTACACGTGAATATATCGAAATTAAGTCACCCAACCTTTTCTGTCACGACAAGGTTCATTTATAGACTATTCCAGACATAACACACCCACCCACACACACACACACACACACACACACACGCACACGCGCACACAAACACACAGACAGGCAGGCAACTCATTTTCCTCCCTTGAAACATGAGTCTTAGGCGGGAGTACGTAAGTCTTGGATCTCCTCATAGCGAAAGATAAACGGCTCAGGGATCAACATGGGGTCGGAGGATAAGAGGAAATTGGAAGGGTGGAGGAGGGCAAGGAGCGAGGGAAATCGGGTTCCGTGCGATAGACAAGGAAAACACGAAAATGAGAATAACACACACACACACACACACACACACACACACACACACACACACACACACACACACACACACACACACACACACACACACACACACACACACACACAGGAAGAACGAAAACTAGAAAGAAAAGAAAGAAAAAAAGAAAGATAAAAAAGAAAGGGGAAGAAAACAAAGGAGGAAAAAGTTGAAGTAAGGAAGAAAAGAAAGGGAGAAAAGAAAGAAAGAAAGAAAAAGAGGAAGATAACAAAGGAAGCAAGAAAGAAAAAGAAAGGAAGGAAAAAATAAAAAAAGAAATGAGAGAAAATGAAATGAAGAAAGAAGAAGAAAGGAAGAAAGAAAGATAAACAAAGGAGGAAATAAATGAATAAATATATAATTCCACAACATTAACATCTCACGCCTCTAAGCTAACGTTCCTCGATGCCTCCGCTCGCATGGCTTCACATCAAATATGAAGCCTCAAAACGCACCCTCGAACCCAACTCCCATCAGCCAGTGTTTACCCCGCAAGGCTGTGCTCCGCCTGGGTTATTGAACCGGGCTCACCGGCCACTCTGTCCCCGGGTAAGCAAATGCAAAGGAGGATTAGGAACAGAAAGGAGGCATTGTATCCGTCCGTCCCCATGGCAGCCACGGAGAGTCTTGAGATGCCTTCTTTGAGATAAATAGAAGATTGGGAAATAGAATAAAGGGAGGAGGAACAGAGGGTTAAAAGGGACAAGGAAAAAGGAATGGTGAGGAAGAGAGGGACTGAACCAAGGGGATAAGCTTCTTAACGTCTCAGGTGAATGGTTGCGGCGCCATGATTACATAACCCAAAAAATCAATCAACCAGGTGAATGGAAAGGAAAGGAAAACTGTAAAAACTAATACATGAAGGGAAGTGGCGAAGAGGATAGGTGTGTTGATGGAAAGGGAAAGGACTCCTAAACTAGGTCAATTTCCATGTCCTATCTTCTTTGTCCCCACGCACACCTAGTCACGAACCCATCAGTCAATGAACTTCGGCCAAGTGACAGGTGGTTGTAGACCCAGACGACCGACCAACGTGAAGGACGAGTAAGATTTTTCTTTTTACACTTGGCTTCTAACGCAGGTAGGTTTTCTTGATGAGGCCTGCTGGCCGGCCCCAGCCCGTTAGTAGCGCAGGCAACTGTTTTACAGTGGCGCCACTCATGCTTGGCGCATGCTGACCACCGGAGCTCCACATGATCCTCTCGAGAGTTTCTTTAGAGTTTGGGTTGATAAGTGGTTATCAGGACAGCATGTGGGTTGTCTAAGGTCACTCGATGATGACTGAAAACTGTCAGCTTGTAGCGGTGAGCTCGGAGAACGACGTAAAGTGTTGTCTGTAAAATTTAACTAAACTTCTTTCATAACTGAAATTATACTTAATTAACGTTTAACGTATCGTTGCATTTTTTTTTTGTTGGAGCAAGCGTTTTAAATGTGATCTGAAAACACACAGCGTTTTAAAGGTGATCTGAAATCACCCATACATAGTGAACTAGGTGATTGGTCTTTACAATTGGTCACAATCGTCTTTATCCTCTCAGTTATCAAAGCTCATCAGTTTATTGGTCAAAGAAATTAAGAAAGTTTTGAAATGTAATTGAAAATGTCTTGGATATAATGGGATGACAACCTGAGAGTTATAGAAATATGAATAGAGTGAGGAAGAGAACGACAGAGAAGAGGAGAAAACGAAAGAACAGGAAGAGGAAGCGAAGAAGAAAGAGAAGGAAACGAAATATAAACCAGGCGAGAAGGTGGAAGCAGATAAAGACCAGTAGTAGGAGGAGGAGAAAGAGGACAGAGAGGAAGAGGACGACAAATAAGAATAAATAACAGAAAACATGAGAAGGAAAGGAAAGAGGAAACGAAACCAGAACTAGAGGAGGAGAAAGATAACGAGGACGACAAATAACAGAATAAATAAAAGAAAACATGAGGAGGAAAGGAAATAGGAAACGAAACCAG
Organism: Eriocheir sinensis; assembly: GCF_024679095.1. Classification (NCBI taxonomy): domain Eukaryota; kingdom Metazoa; phylum Arthropoda; class Malacostraca; order Decapoda; family Varunidae; genus Eriocheir; species Eriocheir sinensis. Next base: position 2,040,466 of record NC_066563.1, read on the forward strand.
AACTGGATGAAGAGGAGGAGGAAGAGAAGGAGGACACAGTAAGCAAACGGTGAATGCAGCATGAAGGAGGAGGATGCCTCTGAGCCCTGGAGGCGCTCTCGCAGAATCGCCAATGAAAGAGACAGACAGACAGACGAACGGACGGAGAGACGGTTAGACGGATGGGCACTCCCTCGTCACCCCCCGTCCATCTCCTTCATCATTCTTGCTATTTGTCTAGTTCTAATTGGTTCCGTGCCTTGGGAAACGCATCGTGGGAAGTTTTCTTATTGGGGGTGACGTGTGGTGGCGACAGTCAGGAGTGATGGCAGGGTTTGGTGTGGTCTTGGTGGTGGTGTTGGTGGTGGTGGTCGTGGTGGTGGTGGTGGTGGGGGTGGGGATATACTCTGCTCACGGCAACATAAAAAATAAACTAGTTCCACCCACGTCAGCCCGGCAACCACTTATAAGATCTCACTTTTCCCAGCATCCCTCACTCACAGACCAAGAGTTAGTGACAGGGCGTGGCTTCCTTCCAAATTAACCAATGATACATGCTTAATAAGGAAGTGGGAGGGGCTTATTCTCGGAGCTAACGTGAACAGAGTATAGTGCGTTGGTCCTCATTTTGGTGGTACTCGGTTGGTACCTGTAGTTCTCATGGTGACTGGCAACAAAGGTGGCATAGGTGATATTGAGGGTGCTGGCAATAATGGCGTGGATAGTGATATGGTTTGGTGATCTTCCTGGTGGTGGTTGTTCATTGCTGCTAGTGGTGATAATGATGATTTTGGGGGACGGTGACTGCAGTGGAAGAAAGGTGCTGGTGTTGGTGTTGCTGGTGGTGGTAGTGCATAGGGCTGGTGTTACTGGTATCATGGAGGCAAACGAGAATAACTAAATTAAAAAAAGACCCCAACTTCTCAGACAAAAATGGATGTCAGTGCGTGCATCAGACATCACCACACCTGACAGCCGTACTTTGCTACATGGCGTGTGAAAAGTGGTTTGCATTCTTTTTATTTATAGCTTAATGTTGCTTCCAGAATACTAATAACATGACACATTCGTCTCGCCATGAACCCGAATAACTCTTCATCAATTTTCATGTCATTAATGAGAGTAAAATTCTACCAGGAAGATAATCTTAACCTGAGTGTTTGGTAAGACTTCCCCGAGGCAGCTTCAGGTATATTGACCTCTGTCTGAGAGTCATGGATCTGTGCACTGATGATTAATTCCTTTTCATAAAATCTGCGTTAATATATTTCAAATGGTAAGGCCACTCACTGAGGAGGCACTCTTAGACTCACGATTCATTTCACAACATGATGAGATCCTTCCCGCTTTAAACTGTTTAATCTTGCCTTTATTTGTCCCTCTTTGATATTAATGCACATGCCAATAATGCCACGACATTGTTATCCATACATTCAGACGTAATATCATTATCGTTTGTCACCTGTAGAAAAATACTGAATATTGCTTTCAGAGTTTGCCCTTGACCGAGGCTCACGTCAGAGGTATTTGGTAATATCAATTTCACTCAGGCCTTGAATGCCTGAGGGATTTTTCATTCAAGTTCAGCAGGAAAATGGGAAATATTTTAAGAAACGTAAAATTTTACTATCGCCACTACGCATACGCCAAAGCATTAAAAATGTATAGTATCTCTTGTCATCGCGCTGTGCCCAGCATTTTGTTATATTTCCCTATGAATTCGAAGCAGAATATTGCGACAGACTAACACTGACCCGTGAAGCGAAAGTCGGTACACTGCAGGCTGAAGGCAGCCTGGGACTCGGAGCGGCCTGAAGCTACAAGGCTCGGGTAATCCCTGCACCTCACACTCTCCACAGGTTTACAATTACACTAAGTGAAAGAAAAGATAAATCTCCATATTCCTTGCGTTTGTATATCTTTATCAAAAGTAGAGCTGACGTCCCTGGAGCAAATTATGAGGAGAGCTGCCCCATGTGAAGACTTGGTGACTCCCCTGGATCTGTGTGCACCGTGTACTGGCCGGAGGGGGGCGAGGCCTGCGGGTGTGGTGGTGCAGTGTTCGTTTGATGTGATGATGCGACGGGATGGTGGGTTGTGTAATTCAGTAGTGTGGGGTGACGTGGTGTAGGGGTGGGGAAGAGGGGGTAGTACTGATGATGATGATGGTGGTAGTAGTGGTGGTGGTGGGGGTGGAAGTGGTGGTGGTGGTGGTGGTGGAACGCAATCAAGATATGAGAAACCAATTTTCAGGAAAATAATCAAAATATATTGAGTTGGGGAGACGTTATTATCAATTTATGCTGAGAGAGAGAGAGAGAGAGAGAGAGAGAGAGAGAGAGAGAGAGAGAGAGAGAGAGAGAGAGAGAGAGAGAGAGAGAGAGAGAGAGAGAGAGAGAGAGAGAGAGAGAGAGAGAGAGAGAGAGAGAGAGAGAGAGTAATGTCGGAAACCTGAAACTTTTACATTATTATTATTATTATTATTATTATTATTATTATTATTATTATTATTATTATTATTATTATTATTATTATTATTATTATTATTATTATTATTATTATTATTATATATATATATATATATATATATATATATATATATATATATATATATATATATATATATATATATATATATATATATATATTATTATATTAGTAGTAGCAGTATTATTATTATTATTAGTAGTAGTAGTAGTAGTAGTTGTAGTTGTAATTGTAGTAGTTCCTTCTGTTCTAGATATAGCATGACCGCCATCATCTAATCTTTTTCAATGGCAATACATTTATTTTTCGTTTCTTTCGCAGAGTCCAACATTCCAGTGGTTGGCAACGTCTTCAGTTTCGTATCGACCAAGTATCCGGACGAGTGGTTTTGGAGGATGATTAAGGTAAGTCCTTCTCATCCGCCTCCTCCTGCTCTTATTTCTCCTCCTCTTCGTCCTCGTCTTACTCTTCCTTCTCCGTTGCCTCTTCTTCCTCCTCATCTCCTTCCTCCTCTTCCCTCGGTCGCTTGCTCAGTGGATTACCATGTTAAAGGCGCAGTTATTTGGTGTAACCCATAAAGGCGTTTTCTCCGATAAATTGTAAGATATAGTCACTTACCTGCTGTCTCATAACTCTTCCTTCTGCCTCGCCTTTTCCTCGCCCTCCTCCTCAATCCCGTCATCCGTCTCCCCCACTGTCTCCCCATGCGTTGTGGAGTCTCCATATGTGTGTCAGTTGATGATACAGATATTTGGTGCATGATGAAATTTTCTTTGGTGAGTTGAACGATGCTGAGTTACCTTGTGTCTCGCTGTCTCTTCATTTCCATTATCCCTCTTTTTCATACGTTTCCTTGTCCTTATTTCCATCACTAGCTGAAGATACAGATATTTCGTGTACAGGATGATGAAGTTTTCTATGGTAAACTGAGCGATACTGCGGTAACTTGTGCATTATAAAAGAGGTTAAAGAGGCAGCCACGAAGCTCAAAGGCCCAGGAGACGGATACGAACCCTGGGCCGGTAAAGTTCATGGTGCACACTCGCCCAACCTTCCCCTTTACCTTTTACATTTATAGATTAGAATTGAATCGCAGGTAATTTCCAGCAGGAGCTCGTCGCCTCCCTAATTATCACGCGCGGAAACTTTTCGCGGATTGAAAGACGCGGATAAAAGTGCGAAACGTGAGCGGAAACCAGAGGAAAAGCTGTGCTTCTCGGAGGAACTTTTTTATCCTTACTGATTCTGAGGTTTATCTTGAGGGAGTTTTTTCTTGCTACGGATTCTTATTACTTCTTACTTATTTCTACTTCTGATTCTTATTACTTCTTATTACTTCTAACTTCTTACTGATTCTGATTTTTCTTCTTAATGATTCTGAGGTTCATTTTGGGAAGCTTTTTCTTCTCCCTGATTCCGTCCTCCGTCCTTCTCTCCCTATCTCAGTCTCCTTCTCTCCCCTTCATTCCTCTATTCCTCTCATCGTACCTCTTTTCTCCTCTCCCTCTCTTCCTCACCATCCCTCTTTCCTTCTCTCCATTGCTTTCTCCCTCTCTTTTCTCTTCATCCCTCCTTTTTCTTCTGTCCCCTTTCCTATCTACAGCCTCTCCCTCTCTTCTTTCTTTTCACCTCTCTTTTCCTCTCCTGTCCTCTCCCTTTGCCACAGCCTCGCCTCTACCTCTCCTCTTCCTCTCCATCGCTCTTTTCCTCTCTCTTTCCGTCCCCTTCCCTTGCCACAGCCTCCTGAGCACAGCGGCGTTCATCTCCCAACAGGTCATAATGTGGTTGATAGCGATACTCTGCGGGATGCTGGTGGGGAAGGTGTTGATCCATGGCCTTATCTTCAAGAGGATGCTGCGACTCAAGATGTTCCGGGATGAGCAGGTGAGTGTGGGAGGTGCAGGGAAGGTGAGGAGGGGAGATTGGGAAGAGCTTATGTAGGTAGAAGCAAAGGTTGAATGCAAGTTTTTATAGTAATAGTAGTAGCAGTAGCAGTAATAGCAGCAGTAATAACAGTAATAGACTTGGTAATATTCCTGGTGTCTGCTGTATCAAATTCATTCCGTATTCATGTGAGTGCTATCAAGAACTCTGTATAATTTAGACCCACTCCACTATTGAATTAAACGTCACGAATATCCGATGCATTCATTCATTATTAGTCACACTCAGCTGAATGTTTTAATAGAATCACTGAAGTATGCAGCGAAAAACATGACTACACGAAGTAAACGAATAGAAACTCAGCTGGTGTTAGAGAGAGAGAGAGAGAGAGAGAGAGAGAGAGAGAGAGAGAGAGAGAGAGAGAGAGAGAGAGAGAGACAGAGAGACAGAGACAGATAGACAGACAGAGAGAGAGAGAAGGGGATTGGAAAGAAGCGAGTTTGTGGTAGGTAAGAAATAGCCGTAATAATCTTAGTCCTGCCTCCCGTTTTCTTCGTTCCCAGGGCTCGTGGATGACCATGTTCCTGACCGTGATCGTGTCCCTGTACATGTTCTCCTACGTGTACAACCTGATCCTCATTCTGGGCCACAAGGAGTCCTGCAGGTGGCAAATTGGCTCCGACATGGATGTGACCAACGAGAGGTGAGTGTTACGAAGGGCGGGAGGAGGTCGATGGGAAAAAAGAAAGGAATGAAAGGAAAGGCAATGATGGGGTTATTGGTATGCTGAGGTAGAGATTGGTGTTAGTGAGTTATGTGTTGGGAGAGGAGAACAAGGAAAGGGAGGATAGAATTGGGTGTTAGAGTAGACTTTAGGAAATTGTCGAAGGAAAAAATGGAAGGAAGGTAAGGTGATGATAAGGTTATAATTATGTTTAGATACGGACGGGTGATCCGTAATGATGTGTTGGGAGAAGAGAAGAAGGAAAAGGAGGATAGAATTGGGTGTTAGAGTAGACGCTAGGAAGTAGTCGATAGAAAAATGAAGGAATGAAAGAAAATGTGATGTAAGGTTTTAATCAAGGTAGGGATGGATGATAGGGAGTATTGTGTTGGAGGAAGAAAGAAAGGGAGGGTAGAATTGAGTGTTGTGTAGACGCTGGGAGGCAGTCGAAAGAAAAAAGAAAGGAATAAAAGGAAAGGTGGTGATGATAAGTTTATAATTGTTAAGATAAGGATGATTATCAGGAAGAGAAGAGGGAAAATGAAGATAGAATTGGGTGTTACATTCGACGTTAGAAAATAGGCGGAAGAAAAAGGGAAAGAAAAGTGATGATGATAGGGTTATAAATGTCAAGGTAAGGATGGGTAAAAAAAAAGTAATGTATTGTAGGAAAAGAAGAATGAGAGGATAGATTTGGGTGTAAGAGTAGACGCTAGGAAGAAGTAGAAAAAGGAAGGAAAGGAAGGAGAGGCAAGGACGATAAGGTTATATACGCTAAAGTAGAGATTAGTGATAGGGAGTCATATGTTGGAGGAAGAGGAGAAGGGAAAGGAAGATAAAATTGGATGTTAGATTAAACGCTAGGAAGAAGTATATGCATGAGGAAAGGATAACAGGGAATAAGAATAAGGAGAAAAGGAGACATGATGAAAGAATGCATCGTTTCAGAGGGGAGAGGAGAGTTTGTACAAATGAAAAGGAGAAAGGATGAAAGGGTATTGGGGAAGGGCGGAAGGAAGGATACAAGTGAAGGGGAGGAAGAATGGAAAGTTAAGTAAAGGAATATAAAGAGCATGCAGTGATAAAAGGTTGAGAGAATGAAAGAGAAGTGAAGGAGAGCGACATTGAATTGAGGAGGTGGAAGAGAAGAGAGGGAGAGCGGCATAAAGAGAGAAAGAGTAAGAGGGAGGAGACATAAAGGAAAAGCTAGTAGGAGAAAAAGGAGGAAGGATGCGTGAGATGCCAAGAGATAGGAAGCTGAGTTACCTTGGCAGGGAGATAAGGGAGAGGAGGAAGGGAGAGCCGTCAAAATGGAGGGATAAAGGAACGACGGGAGAAGAGGAGAGAAAAGGGCGGAGGAGAGTTGTTCTTCTTCACAAAAGGAAACAAACTGAGGGCCACAGGGTAAATAAAGGAATAAAACCCTTCTTTGTGCCGTTCGAAATGAAGATAAAAAGAGTATGAAAAGGAGTGAAACGGAGGGAATGCATGTGAAAAGGAGAAAGAAAAAAATATATAAAAAAGAATAGGAACGGAACTGAAGAAAAAAAAAGCCGAAAGATAGAAAGTTCAGCTGAATAAAAGAGGAAAAGGAAAAATGGGAAGATGAGGACTAAGAAAATATCAGGAAGAAGACAGGTGGAGTGGGGATGTAAAAGTGGAAGTGAAGGTAAGAGAGAATGAATAAGAGGAAGAGAAAATAAACAACGGAAGGTGAAGTCAAAGAGGATAGGATGGGGATGGAGACAAGGAGGTTAGTTGAGCGAAGAGGCGGCGGACGACACAGCGATAAGATAACAAGAAAAATAATACATATGAAGCAGGAAGGTGGAGGGAAGACAGACAGTTGTAGGCGAGGAGGTAAGAGGATGCGTAGACAATATTGGTGAATGTTAAAGACAGAGAAAAAGAAAACAGTTATGAAGAAAGATGAAAATGTGAAAGGGAAATAATAAGAAACAGACAATCTTCATAAATGTTAGTGACAGAAAGGAAGAAGTCAACAGTGAAGAAAGTGAAGGCTGAAGGTGAAATTTAGGCAGATAATCTTAAGAAATGTTAGTGACAGAAAGGAAGAAAACAGTAATGAGGAGAGTGGTCTAAAAGGGAGGAGGAAGTGAAAGACGTAGACAAACTTGATAAATGTAAAAGTGATAGAGGAAGGAAGCAATAATGAAAAAGTGAGGAGGAAATTGAAGACGTTAACAATCTTGATGAATATTAAAGAAACACAGAAGGAAAACAATGATGAAAAAAGTGGAATCTGAAAGTGAGGAGGAAATAGAAGGCGTAGACCAAGGAAAACAATAATGAAAAAAGTGGAATTTGAAAGTGAGGAGGAGATAGAAGGCGTGGACAGTCTTCGTAAATATTTAAGAGATGGAAAACAAAAACAAAAAATGAAGAAAATGAAATATAAAAGTAAAGAATAAATAGAAAACGTAGACAATCTTGATAAATGTAACAGTGACAGAAAGATCGAAAACACTAATGAAGAAAGTGCAAGGAAAGTTAAAAAACGTAGAAAATCTTGGAAAATGCTAATGACAGAGAAGAAAACGATAATGAAAGTGAAGTTCGAAAACAAAAATAATGACAAGAAGAATAAAACAGAAAGGCAAATGAACCGAAGTGACACAAACAGGAGATGAATCGTCAGAGCGGCGCCGAACAGTTGTCAAAATTGAGAATATTTCCTCTCGCTTCCAATTCACTCGCGAATTCTCTAATGAACTTTCCAACAAATTTCACGTGGATTGCCAGGAGGCGGGAATGGTGTTTATCCTGAGTAACGAATTTTCCTCAACTGCCACTCATCTCAATAAGTTTCAGTACTAATTATCCAACTTTTTCCAGGTTGCTTTTATATATAATTTTAACTTATTTGCTCTTCCATCGCCACAACTTTATATAAAAATTATCTGTTTTTTTTTTTTATCTCTTACACTTAACACCTCTCTACCCCAAATAACCTGTGTAACTCTCAGTACTAATTATTCAACTTTTTCCAGGTTACTTTTATATATATTTTCATCTTAATTTGCTCTTCCATCGCCACAACTTCATATAAAAATTTTCGGTCTGTTTTTGATGGCTCACACTTAACACCTCTCTACCCCAAATAACCTCATTAAGTTTCAGTACTAATTATTCAACTTTTTCCAGGTTACTTTTATATATATTTTTAACTTAGTTTGCTCTTCCATAACCACAACTTTATATAAAATTTTTCGGTCTGTTTTTGACGGCTCACATTTAACACCTCTCTACCCCAAATAACCTGTGCAACTCTTAATTACCCTCAAGTCTAATAAACGTCGGTAAGTAACTCCTTAGTGGATGGAGAACCAATTAACGCGTCTTGTTACGTAAATAAAAATAAAAAATATTAATCTCCCTCTTCCCTCTTTACGCCGAGGCATCCGGAAGATTAATTAAGGGTTGGAAGGTGTAGCCGAGCACCGGCGCGTTACACCTGACGCTGGCCTTGCGAAACAGTGTAGTTGATTTTTATGCCAAGGCGCCAAGTTACGCAACAGACTCCTGGATCGACCGCTTGCTGGGGTGGCGATGGGGGTAGCGGGGTGAGGGTGGGAGGTTTGCGGGGCGAGGGTGGAGTAAGAGAGGTGGGAAGGTGAGGGCGGTGGTGGTAAGGGTGAAAAGTCGATGGCCCTAGATTACATTAGGTGTGTGGAGTAGGTGGGAAGCTTGACACACACACACACACACACACACACACACACACACACACACACACACACACACATCACTCCTGCCCTGCCTCCCAAACCAACAAGACTTCCCCAAGCAAACGTGCGGCGCCCCAGCTCCCTAATTTAACCAGACGAGGATCAGCAAAGGTTCTCAAAGTCAGTTTCGCAGGTGTTGACTTAGGTAAGGGGGCTCATCCCTAACAAGAAAGATTGGTGTGGATTTTTACTACCTAGAGAAGTTCTGAGAGAGAGAGAGAGAGAGAGAGAGAGAGAGAGAGAGAGAGTGGCAAACAGATAGAAAGACGACCAGATTAACAGACAGACAGTCGCAGAGAGATAGACAGACAGACACACCCCAGCTACTCACAAAACCCTTTAAAAAACAGACAAACGAGTAAGTTTATCGTTTACACAAAGACAGAAAGGTAAACAAATCCTCACACACACAACACAGAGACAAGTAAACAAACATAAACACTCAGACATCAGAACAGACAGACAAGTAAACAGATACACACACCAAGACAAACAGACAAGTAAACAACCACACAGACACCCAGACAGACATAGTCACTAACACACGGCAGACAGGCGGACACACAAACTCATCATTCATCCATTTTTATAACATGTTTTTTATCCCTCAATACATATGGAGAGGGAGGAGCCATGGGGACGCACTCACTCCATAGACCAGTAAGCCATATGTTAGCCCGTCTGTTTGTCTCCCTTCAAAGGCCTGGAAGTGAAGGGATGAAGGGATAGAAGGAGAGGGAAGCAGAAGAAAGGGAATAAAGCCAGGGATGAAGGACAGCGAGGGGAAGAGTATACGAGAAACAAACAAAATTGAAGAGGAGATAGGGAGATGGTGCGATGGTATAGGGAAAGTTAAGGGAATGAGTAGGGGAGGTGTGTGCTGGAGATAGATGGGGGAGGAGGACGTGGAAGGCATGGGAGCGAGGGGGTGGTAGGGGACATGGCGCCAGCAGCAATACGATATCGTGGTGGTAAAGTTGAAAAGTTTTTTGTTATCTTCGTCAGTGGCGTTATCTTCTCCCCTCTTGTTTCATTTCAGCTCTATTCGGTTCCGTTCCTTTTTTTTTTGCCAGTTTCCGTTTCCGATTTCCCTGGTTGTTGTTTTTTCCCCTTTTTGGTTTTTTTTGTGGTTGCTATTGTTTCCTGTACGTATTGGTTTTGCGCCCACTGGTCAGCTGTGAGGGGGAGAATGAAAGGGAGATGAGAGAAAACTAATATTTCGTTGTTATCCGTATGATTTCCATGGTTGCCGGGGGGGGGGGGGAGAGAGAGAGAGAGAGAGAGAGAGAGTAACGTAATAGGCTGTTGTTTTGTAGGGTTCCAGCATACCACCATCCTCACCCATCCCCTGGTCCCTTCCTCTCCACCCTTCCCCTTCTCCTCCTTTCCTTCCATCTCTCCTTTCTAACCCCTACCCTTCCTTTTCCCCCTTCGTGCTACCTTTGCCCTTCTCCTCCTATCCTTCCAGCTCTCCTCTCTAACCCCTATCCTCTTTCTTCCCTTCCCGTCCTTTCATTTTTCTTTCCATCCATCTTTTCCAAGCCTCTTTTTTCCTCTCCCATCCATCCCAGTGCTCCCCCTTCTTACCTTCCCCCTCCCTATCCCTTTGCCCCTATCCTCTTTCCCCCTTCCCTCCCTTTCCTTCATTTCCTTTCCATCCCCGCTAACTTTTCTATCCTCCTTCACCCATTCACTTCCCTTTTCCTAGTTCCCCTCTCTTTCGCATCTCCTAAATCCTTCCTAACCTTCCCCCCTGCCTCCCTATCCCCTTGCCTTTCCTTTCCCTCCCTCCCCCTTCCCCACCACTCCATTCACCCCACCACCCCACACACCCCGCCCCGCCCCCTTCCTCCCAACACCCTCGACCTCGCCGCTCCCTCCCATTCAAAAAAAGCGCTCTGGCGTGAAGTCAGAAGCGACTTTCCTTGTTTATACCCGAGAATAATTTTTCTTCGTTTATTTTTACCACCCATTAAAAGCAGCCCAAAAGAAGGCGTCTGCTCCCCCCTCCCTACCTTCCTGTCATCGGTGCTCCTTCCGTGTTGTGACGGCTTCGTTTTTTCCTTTTCTTTATTTCTTTTTCTCTGCCGCGGCTCCTTAATGACGTCACGCGGCGCCGACTCCATCCCGCGCCCCGGAAAGAATGATGAGCAAACTTCTCGCGCCTCTACGCCAGATTGATGGCCCTCATCCGGCAGCGAAGTCGACTTTTTCCCTCTGTATTCGGCAATTCCGTCAACGAATCAGCCGTGGCAACACGTTTAGGGCGGGTAACGGACCCTGTAGACTATAGAGATGTAAAGGAATAATTGTGTCCGCCACCGATGTCGTTTGGGATATGTCATTGTTGTAGTTGTTGTTGTTGTTATTATTATTATTATTATTATTATTATTATTATTATTATTATTATTATTATTATTATTATTATTATTATTATTATTATTATTATTATTATTATTATTATTATTATTATTATTATTATTATTATTATTATTATTATTATTATTATTATTATTATTATTATTATTATTATTATTATTATTATTATTATTATTATTATCACTGTACATTTCTGGTCATGTGCCCAGCAGAAGGGCATAAAAGCCATAATACTCAGAGGGTGTCTGCTCACACAGTGAAGGGGATTATGTGCCTCGATAAGTAAAAATAGTTGCACGAAAGTCCACGGTGACTAGGCCCATTATTTCATTATCCGCAGATGAAAACTGTTCAGAGTAATAAAGGAAAATAAAATAGTTACTTTGAATGTTATTTCCTGACTCATCACTCGCCACGTGTTTCTACATTAGGGTCACGTAAGTCAGATCTTTTTAGCGTTTCATGAAGACCTCGCTGCCTCTGACATGAGCCTAAATTTCCAGAGGTGTTTGACAAATAACCTGGTCATTAATTATTAAGGAAATAAGCAACCATGAATAGTGGGAAAAGCACCAGTCCCTCCTCTGACCCTCCACCTATCCACCAATCAATCCACTGGTCTCTCAATACCCACCAGTCCATCCACAATCAACCTTATTTTCCACCAGTCATTTAAACAACCCTTCCCAGTCCACAAATTCATCCAACAACAACATTTTCTCTCCTCCGGTCCATCCAACAACCTTTATCAATCCATCAATCCATCAACCAACGACATACATCTCCTCCGGTCCATCAACAACCTTTCTCAATCCACCATCATACGTACAACTCCATCCAACAACCTTTCCCAATCCACCAATCCATCCACCAACGACATACATCTCCTCCGGTCCATCAACAACCCTTCTCAATCCACCGATCCATCCACTAACGATCTACATGCATACCACTCCATCCAACAGCCTTTACCAATCCACCAATCCATCCACCAACATTATACCTCTCCTCCAGTCCATCCAACGATCCATCCCAGTCCAGAAACCCATCCCCCAACCCACGTACTCACGGCTTACACAATATTGAACGGTACCCTGCAGTCCGCATACTGGAGTGGACTGAGCGTCGCCGTGGTGGTGGGACAAGCGGAGCCTCGTGTGACTCAAGGCGCAAAAGGAGTTGGCAAGGAAGATTTCTCGATACGCTTGGTAACAGATTCTTCTCGCCAGGCAAACCCTTTCTAACACACCAGTTTAGGAGGCGAGTTTTGTGATTTCCGTGGCCTTGGAACTCGCTAACAAATTAATTTCAGCTTAACACTTGGATAACAATGATTTCTAAAGCTTTATAAAACACCACTTGATGCTTAAGATGACATTAGAAGTTTGATGCGAGAGAGAGGCCAGTTTTGGAGGAAGAGTTTGTGATTTTTGGTCCTGGAACTTGCTAACCGACAAACAAACCAGCCTAGCAACTGAGGTAACGCTGACACCCGACGGTTGAAAAAACACCACCTTCTGATGTTTGAGAAGACTGAGCAGAGGTTTTAGGCGACGAAATCAAAGTATTCTAACGCCGAAAAAGGAAGATATCATTTTTTTTTTTTATTTGCCGATTGTATGAGGAAGTTTCAGGGCAGCAACTGGACTGGGAAAAGAGGAAGGGATGGGAGGGAGGAAGAGGAAGAGAGAGGGAGAGAAAGGGATAAGGCAGCGTCTGAGGAATGGCTTTTGGCGTCGGAGAGGAGGAAGGGGAGACGGAGTAAATGGAGACACACTGTTATTAGGGGGGGAGAGAGAGAGAGAGAGAGAGAGAGAGAGAGAGAGAGAGAGAGAGAGAGAGAGAGAGAGAGAGAGAGAGAGAGAGAGAGAGAGAGAGTAAATGTAAAAAAGGAAAGGTATTATAGAGTGGAGGGAGGAAGAAACATAAAATAGGTCTCGTTAAGGGAGGAAACAAGTGTTTATATGAGGCCAGGGAGAGAGACAGCCCCTTAGGTGACCCCGTCTATCCTATTCCCTCCTCCATCTTCTGTCTCCCTTCTTCCCTCCTCCCAATTCCCTCTCCCCTCTTCACTCTTCCCTTCCTCCCGAGCCCTGTCGCTAACCCAGCCTCCCTTCCGCCTCTGAGCTCCCCACTCTCTCTCTCTCTCTCTCTCTCTCTCTCTCTCTCTCTCTCTCTCTCTCTCTCTCTCTCTCTCTCTCTCTCTCTCTCTCTCTCTCTCTCTCTCTCTCTCTCTCTCTCTCTCTCTCTCTCTCTCTCTCTCTCTCTGAAACTCTCCTCTCTCTCTCTCTCTCTCTTCACACACACACACACCACACACACACCACACACACATAGAAGAAGAAGGGTTAATAAAATTAAAATAACTGTTTATATTGTCTTTTTACATGGTCGCCATTTTAAAGCAGGTTGAAAGAAACTTCATTTCCCGGAAACTAAAAAAAAAGTGAAATTCTCTATATTCATCCATCTATCTATCTATATCTATCTATCGATCTATCTATCCGTCTCACACAGTGTTTGCTACTATATCCCTGTAACGTTAAGTCTCATTAAATTATTACTTCATGTACTCTCTCATGGATTCTGTCAGTGGGTGAGCGTAAGGGGGAAAGTAGAAAATAAGAGAGCATGGAAGAGAGATGGCGAGGAGGGTGAAGGAAAAGAACGGCACACACACACACACACACACACACACACACACACACACACACACACACACACACACACACACACACACACAGTCAAACAGAAAAAAAAATTAAAACAAACATAGAGACAAAGACAGCGAGGGAATGTGTGGGGAGCATGGGAGCCAGGCTGAGGGAAAGCTAAATGTTCCCGGAGTGGTTTGTTTGAGGCTAAATAATTTGCGTAGCTCGGCGGGCAGACTTAGCGGGTGTGAGGGGGTGAGGAAGGGCGAGGAGGTGAGGCTCAGGGGACACTGATACAAGGGGGATGAAGTGGGACTGAGGCTGTGAAGGTAGGAAAACGGGGACGTAGAAAAGAGTACAAGGCGAAGGAAGAAGTGAGGAAGATAAGTCAGTCAGTAGAGGAAGAGTAAGAGCCATAGAAAAGTGAGGAAGAAGAGGTCAGTCAGTAAATATAGATAAAAAAGGGTAGGAAAAGTAGAAGTCAAGATTAATAAGCGAGTAGAAAATGAGAAAATGCAGCGTTAACCCAAGAAGAAGAGAGTTAATAAAAGAGCGAGAGAGGATTAAAAGAACGAGGGAAAGCGAAAAGATACACGAGGGAGAGGGCAAGGAATTAAAAGTGGCGAAAGAAAAGTAAAGGAGAAAAGGATGGAGGGAGAAGGGAAAGTAAAAACGGATATGAGGAAATAAGGAAGAGGAAAGAGTTAAGTTGAGGAAATTAGGCGCTGAGGGAAAACGAAAGGAGAGGAAGGAGAGAGAGAGAGAGTCGTGAGAGCATGTGAGGCGCGGCGTCCCCTCATTGTGCCGGGAAAATCAACTGACGAAGGAGACCATTACACAGGAACTTTCGTCCCTTAGAGAGCCTGAGTCACGCTAATGGCGGCCTTCCATCGCGGGGAAATAAGGGTGAGAGTCGTGTAGTCACCGAGGTGTTAATATAAACGCCTGAACCGCTGTACCAGCGCGATAGCATTTGTTTCCGTGACGTCATGGCGATTATCCTCGGAATGAAAGTATAAGGAGTATGAATTCATTAGTTGTGTTATTAAGTAAGAGATTAAAAACGAAAGAAAAGATAGAGGAGGAAGAGGAGGAGGAGGAGGAGGGAGGGAGGAACAAGACAGTGAGAGAGGGAAAGGCAGAAAGGAGGGCAAAAATATCCTCAAAGAAGATGAAAGTGATGGAGGTGATGAGAAAAGTTGGCGTCGTTAAGAATGGTGAGAAAATCTTAGTGCAATGTTCTTAATGGAAGGCTGCCTCTCATTCTTAGGGAGATTAGAGAGTCTAAGTCGTTGATGGTGCCGCTATGGAGGAACTGTGTGTCATCGGCATATTTCACCAGGAGGCAGTTGTTGATGTGTCTGGACATGTCATTGGCGTGGATGTTGAATAATAACGGTCCGTGTATAGAGCCTTGTGGGACGCCATAGGGAACAGCTTGCCTGGAGGAGATTGTGTTGCTGATGCGGACTGATTGTGTTCTGTTTTTAAGGTAATTATCGTACCAATGTTGACACTTTCTGGTTCGATAATTCTCTCTCTCTCTCTCTCTCTCTCTCTCTCTCTCTCTCAAAACAAAAGGAGCAGAAAGCCGTTTTTGTTCTCCTCACTTCTGTTTCTCTATTATTTTCCTTTAATTTCAAAACCCTTCACCTACGGAATTACTAGTCACTACCTTGCTAATACTCTCCAAGTCATTTTAAACCTTTCCTATTATAACCCCAGTATACGACTAATTATAAAAAAGAAACACTTATTAATGCACTAAAATACCCCATCGCCACATAATATAAGTGTCACGGTTAAAAGACTTCTGAGATTGGCGTACACTCTCCACAATTTAAGAGCCACATGTTACCCACTGGCTGTCTGGGTGGTGGGGAAGGATGATTAGGTGGCCAGTTTGTCTTACGGAGGGTCGTTAGGCCGGGGAAGCGAGGGCAAGAACCGTGAGAGGAGGGAGAGGAAGTGGCCTAAGAAGGGGAGCTGGATGGGGAGGGACAAGGGAGAGAAACGAAGAGGCTGAGGAAACGGCCGGAAGAACAGGGAGAAGATAAATAAAGAGGAAGAGCTTAGACTTAGAGGGAGGGTAAGGGGCGGAGAAAAGAATGTAGAAAAATGACTAGAAAAAAGTAGGAACTGGAATGGAGAGAAACTGGAGTAGAGAAACATTAAAAGCTCAGGAGGTAGATTTGGAAGTGGAGAAAGAGACGAGAAGTAAGAGGAGGGAATGAAAGTGCCTGGAAGAAACGGAGTGTCAAGACAGTGAACTAAAGTGGAGAAAAAGAAAGGGATGAGGAAGTGGGTATAAAAACAAGAACTAGAGAAACAATAGGGGCTCAGAAATAGGGCTTCAGAAGTAGAGAAATAGGCAAGGAGAGTAGAAGAGGGAGTGGAAGTGCCTGAAGCTAGGGAGTGTGAGAGGAATGAATGAGAGAATGGGGAAGGAGCTGAAGGAACAGAGAGAAGGTAACCATTAGAACTCTGGAGGGAGAGTAAGTGGCTGGGAAAGGGAGAGGATGGGAGGAAGAAGCCAGAAAGGGGGGAGTGTGGAGATAAGGAACTGGAGTATTGAGAAACGAAAAGGATGAGGAAGGAGTCTGAAGAAAAGGGAGTAGAGAAATATTTCCAGACTGGAGAGGGAAAGCTGTAGAAAGGGAAGAGAAGAGTAAATAGTTAATGGTCAGAAGGTGGGAGGAGGAGGGACTGCGATCGAAAGAAGCAAAAGGGGATGATAGAACTTGAAAGGAAAAAGGAAAAGAAGGGAGGTGGAGTGTAGAGGAAGTTGGCGAAGGGATTGGAGTAGAGAGAAACGAAAATGGTAAGGAAGAAACTGGAAGGACGCAGCGAAAAACAAGATAATAAGGGTCCGGAGAGAAAGTGGGAGCGGGGAGAAAAGGAGAAGAGAGTACACCGGGTCGTAAGGAGAGGAGAGGATGGGACAGCTGCTGGCAAGGTACGATCCTCTGTGCTTGGCATCTTAAGGAGACCGGGAATGTTGTCTTTTGTATAGGTGGGTGAGGGTGTGGGTGTGACAGAGTGCGCGGGTACTTCTTTGCACCACACCCGACCCGCATCCACAGTACTTACACCCACATTCCCCCCCCCCCCCACCCACAAGATATTTTGACAAGCTACCAACACACACAAACAAAAAACACAACTATCCACTAGGGGCTTCGTGGTGCAGTGGTTAGCACACTCGGCTCACAACCGAGGGAGCCCGGGTTCGATTTCCCGGCCGGAGTGGAAAAATTTGGGCGGCTTTTCCGATACCCTACGCCCCTGTCCACCCAGCAGTGAATGGGTACCATGTATTAATCGGGGGTTGTGTCCCGTCTCCTGGGGTCTGTTCCCTCCTCCTATTATTCCTTCCCCTTCTGTCTCTCTCCGGCATATGACCACAGATGTTGCGCCGACTAAACGAAACTTTCCAACTTTCCAACAACTATCCACTCTAACCTTCCACACCTCTCCCCACAGCATGATGAAGGCAGCGGCGACTTGCACGTGGCTCGGTGACCTGGTGACGGCTCTCATGGTGACCGACATGATGCTTCAGGACAACTTGTATCCGAACTGGGCCCCCGAGTTTCGCCGCCTCTACCGCATCTCCAACGTGCCGAGAATCCTAATCTTTTGGTTCAGTTACATCGTGGTGGCCATCGTGGTGATCTTCCTCATCGTGTCCGACTACATATCCTGGGACGAGCTGAATAAAGGCTTTGTAGAGACGACTGGTGAGTGGTTGGGGACGGGTGGCTTGTTTTTTTTTTTTTCTTGTTTTGCTTAGTGTTTTTTGTGTGTTTGTGTGTGTTTTGTGCGTTTATCAATTTTGTTTTTATCTAGTTAAAGTTGACAGGATTTGAGTTATGTTTGTATTGCCCTGCCTCCATGTCCATTCTCTATTACTTAACATGTCCATAAACTCGTGGGGGAGGGATAACACATACCTTCTTCATCTCCTTTTTTACCCTCCTCCTCCTGCTTCTCTTCCCTCCCTTCTCTTCACATCTTCCCCTCCATGTTCCTTCCTCTTCTCCCCGTATCGACCATGTGTTCAGAAGGGGAGGAGGAAAGTCAGACCCATAATCCGAGACACCTGTGGCTTCCTAGGCGGCGTCACACGTTCTGGGAAGCAAATCCGGATTCCCAGGACACATCCGAAGTCATATTTGGTGGGGGACCGAACGAGTTCTGATAAAATCGACGGCCATGTGCAGAATATATATATATATATATATATATATATATATATATATATATATATATATATATATATATATATATATATATATATATATATATAAGAAGATGAGGAATGGCCGTTTAAATAATTTCCTTGAGGGAGTAGTGAAGTGGTGATTAATAGAAACGTTTCAATATTTATATAGTTTATAAAAAAAAATTCTGATACATTTTTGAGGTATCAGGGAGCTACAGTCACGGTTAGAAGTTAAAAATGAATGCTGTTACACTGAATTAAATTCTCGAGGCATCAAAAACCACTTCTAGGTATCTTGGCAAAGACTTAAATTCCATCTAAAATTAAACGGAACTGTGTAGGAAATGGGATGCTTCAGATATTTCATTAGAGTGAAGTTGTTTACATTCGAGGAAACCCAGAGTAAAAAGGGCTGCTGTTTATTGTCGGCAAGCGGTTGGCGGACACAGCCGAGAGCGTCATTCCTGGATACATTTCCACAAACCGGCTCACTTCTCATTCCCTCCTGCTTCCCCGCTTTCCTTACCTTCTCTCATTCCTTCCTCCATCTCTCCTTTCTTTCCCCCTATAATCCATTTGCGTTCCCTCTCTTTTCTCTCTCATTCTTTCCCTCCTTCCATTTTCTCTTTCCTCCTTATCTCTTATTTTCCCTCGCATTCCTTCCCCCATTCCTCCTTTCCTCCCTTAAGATCTTCCCTTTTTCTTTCTTCCCTCTCGTTTCCTCTCTCATGACTTCCACCATCCCTCCCTTCTTTTCTCCCCTTGCCCTTTTATTGCTTCCTCCATCCCTCCTTTCTTCCATCCCCCCAAGTCTCCCCTCTTTCCCCTTTCGCCTCTCCTCCA
Organism: Eriocheir sinensis; assembly: GCF_024679095.1. Taxonomy (NCBI): domain Eukaryota; kingdom Metazoa; phylum Arthropoda; class Malacostraca; order Decapoda; family Varunidae; genus Eriocheir; species Eriocheir sinensis. The sequence goes on from NC_066563.1 coordinate 2,059,391, forward strand.
CAGTGAAGATTTCTTGCATTTCCTTTTACCTTTCTTCTATCTGTCGTGGTGATTTACTAAGATGCACCTCCTACTTAATCTTCATCTTCGTTCTTTTCTTCAGCTTATTTCGTCGTTGTCGTCCTCCACAGCTTCGTTTCCTCCTTTTTCTACCTTTTTCTGCCCCTCCTCCTCTTCCCATCTCGTCTTCCAAGCCTTTATTTTTCCGCCCACCCGCCTCCTCAATCACTGTTCAATGGTGGAAAGGAAGGAGGTCAGCCAAGAAAAATACTAAGAACTCGAGTGTGGACAGTGATCAAGGGAGTCAGAGTGGCGTGGATTTTTTAAGCTGTTTTCTGTTCGTCTTATTTTTCCTCCTCCTCCTCCTCCTCATCATCATCATCCCTTAGCGCTTTTTCCTTACTTTTTACTTAATCTCTTCTTCCTGTCGAGAGAGAGAGAGAGAGAGAGAGAGAGAGAGAGAGAGAGAGAGAGAGAGAGAGAGAGAGAGAGAGAGAGAGAGAGAGAGAGAGAGAGAGAGAGAGAGAGAGAGAGAGAGAGAGAGAGAGAGAGAGAGAGAGAGAGAATCGTTTTTTCTTCTTTACTTTTCTGGAGCGCTCTACGTCTTGATGTAAACTTGACAACAAACAAACAAGTGTGCTTTAAAAAGTGTTCAAAATGCTGCAGGCTTACATACGGGACCCCGTGATGTTTGTTCCCGGTGAGGTATTGCCTAAATGTGTGCAGTTATCTTGTCTAAACCCGTGGCTATGTTATGTTTGACTGAAAAATCGTCTGGCTGATAATGGTGGAACTTTAGTCATTATCTCTGAACATATTCATCAGTGCCAACAGGAGAGAGGAAGACTGACAGTGTAGTGATGGTGGATGTGATGGGTGGCTGTCGTAGTATTGGTGGTGGTGATGGTGGTGGTAGCAGTAGCAGTAGTAGTAGTAGTAGTAGTAGTTGTAGTTGTAGTAGTAGTAGTGTTGGTGGTGGTGGTGGTGATGGTCGTTGTCGTAGTGGTGGTGGCCGTAGTGGATGTAGTAGCAGTAGTAGTAGTAGTAGTAGTAGTAGTTGTAGTTGTAGTAGTAGTAGTGTTGTTGGTGGTGGTGATGGTGGTTGTCGTAGTGGTGGTGATAGTAGTGGATATAGTAGTAGTAGAAGGTAGTAGTAGTAGTAGGAGGAGGAGGAGTAGTACAGTAGTAATAGTAATTGTTTTTATTGCTGTTGATTTATTTTTGTTGCTGCTGCTGATGATGTTGTTTGAATATTAATTACACTGGAGAGGTGATATTTTTCCTTGTTTTCCGACTTTGCAACAACACCGTCCTAGAGATGACAATTTAATGAAGTATAATCTAAGGAAAATCACTGTTATTACTTTGAAGTCACCAACATTTACTTTCACCCTTTTCCTCATCTGTATGATAATGATACCTGGCTGGGGACAGTATGTTGTTGAGCGAAGCATAGATGAATAGCAATGGCAGGAAGAGGTTGATGAGCCGCGTGTGTTCCCATGTTTTTCTCGGCACAGATCGTCGTTTGGCACCATAGGAGTGTTGTGTAATTTTGCCCCTGGAGTATTGTTAGGTTGAATTGGCTGGACTTTGTGTGCTGATTGTAGTGTTTCTTGTGTGTGTGTGTGTGTGTGTGTGTGTGTGTGTGTGTGTGTGTGTGTGTGTGTGTTTAGACGAGGTGGTTTATTAAGAACATGCAGCGTGCGTCGTTACTACGAATATTCTAATCCGTTCACATAGGTCTTTAATTTAAATGATATTACAGTCCCAGTGAGAATGCCTACCATACATTCTTCTCTCCCTTCGTTTCCCTTTTTTTTTTTTTTTTTGGATGGCCCCTCTGTAAGTCAGAATATGCAAAGGTCTTCATTCAAGAATGATGAGACTGTTTGTATTCTTTGAGAAATGTAAAGTGATACCTAATCATGCAAGATGTAGTTTTTACTAATCTTATTCCTTCGTAACCAGCTTGCAATTTTCAACGCTCGTCAGATTGCGGAAATTCGCTTCAATTTTGACTACCTGCTGCCTAGATCATCAGTCAACTCTAACTTCAGCGAACCGAGTCAAGAGGAACACTGAGAGGCAGCGCGGGCCAACCAAGAGTCATATATCATGGCAGCCACGTAAAACGAAAATCACCTGCCCCACTAACGGGCTGGAGCCGGCTACTAGGCCCTTCTAGCGAGTCTACCGACGCTATAAGTTGCACATAGAAAAACTGGACGATACTTTCCCTTTATTATTTTTCCTTTATTTTCCAACAAAATTTCGTTTTTTCCCTGCAACCTCCATCTGTGTTGTTGTCCTCCCGTCCCCTCCCCCATGGTAGCCTATTTGTTCCGTAGTGTTTTCTCTTGGCGCCGCCGTGGTTAATTTAATTAGCAACAATTTTCCACCCTCTTTCCCCCAAAGGTTACCCTCTTCTTTTCTCACTCCTGTTGGCGTTTCTGGTGGCCGTCATTCCCCCGGGTGTATTATAATAGTATTCCTTGCCTTTTTCCCAACTGCCGCCCTCTGTAGTTGATTACTCCTATTTTTCCTTCTCTCCCACTCCTTGTCCCCTATTGTTTATTCCTCCTTATTTCCACAGAATTATCGCGGGCTTTTCTGGCCTCCTTTATCCTCGTCATGGACCTGCTGATAGTCATGCAGGATTGGGACTTCCCGCATTTCACATCCACCATTGATGTCAACCTACTCGGCTTCTCCACGTATATCCTCCGTTGGAAATATCTCAAGATATCCGTCACCGGGAAGTGGTTCAATTATGGGATCATCTTTTTGGTCATGATCCTCGACCTCAACATGTGGAAGAACCAGATATTCTACAGCCCTGGGCCCTACGGCCAGTACATAGGTGTGTTACGCAGATGAATGACAGCAAAACCTGCCCAATGTAATATCTACGGGCCTAATCCATCCATATCCTAGACTGAAAGACAAATACCTTATGGTCAGTTCGACAGTCCAACACAGTGCCATTGTAAGCGCCCGAACCAAACTATGTTCACCACAATAAGCCGTTATTTCAACTCAATACCAGGTACTAAAGAGATTTCCTGTGTGGTTTCCTAAAAGTTCCTTCTATCTATATCAACGCCAAACACTATACAAGGACTTTTCGTCGTATTTTGTGTTTGATTGGGGAGCTTACAAACTTGCTGTATTGGACTGTAAAACTGTCCCACGCCCTGCATTGCCTTTATCAGAGCACTCGTTTCTTACACGCTTCACATCATTTACTTATACGTGTTTTGCATACCTCCTGCCCCCAGACCCCAACAGCAGCAAGGTGTACACGGTTGAGGACTCCGTGTTCATCGCCGAAGGCAATGAGTCCATGTGGACGTGGAAGGCACGCTCGCAGATAGACAACGGCACGGGCCGTCCATACAGTGAAGGTGAGTGAATATTTGTAAATTTTTTACTTTGGTTTCTGTATATTTTGTACATTTTTTAAGGCTGGTTTCTGTACAAGCTGACAAGAAAATCCACGAACAGTGCAATATTTTACTATATAAACTGACCATGAAGAGTGCAAAATTACTGATTTTACAAAATATGTAAAATATATAGATGGATATGCTATCCCCTTTTAAGAGGGAGTAATCCTTAAACAACAGACCGATTCTTAGCACACTTAAAAGCAAATGAACAATGTAGTGGTCTTTGTAAGGCAGCGAGGAAATCTAGTAAATAGTTTATCATTTTCCATCTCAGCGGACATGGACATGAACTCTCGCTACATGGAGTACAGCCTCTCAGTGAAATGCACAGCCTTCATTCCCAACATCTTGGGTTTCATCATGCTCTTCACTCTGGTGTCTCTCTATGGCCGCTTCCCGCCTAACCAGGTGAGGTTCATTGCTGAAATGTCAGTACTCTCCTGAATGTCTTTGATGTAGCCTCTCTTTGTCTATTACATTTGCAGGCTATTGTGAGTAGTTAATGTAGCTTTCAACTTTATTTTCTTTTATGTTTATACAAACATAAGTCATCAAGAAATTTTATTTGTGAGAAACATACCATTTGAGTTTAATGGACAAAAAACTGATTATTGAAAACTAATGGCAGTTAATTTGTCAGCACATTTTTCAGTACATATAACAGCTATATAATCATAGTAAATGTGTAGTATAAAAACAAAACTGTACTTGTGTTCCGTGACTACAAACAAGTAACTCAAAATTCCTATATTAGTAATTGCCTTATTTTGTTTTATTTTTTTTCTCTTTTGTTGCCCCTTTTGAAAATGTTAGTTCAAAATACAGTAACATATTACTGATACTGTAAAAATTCTTTATTACCTCTCTGGTAAAGTGAATGTCACTGATTTTAAAGCTACCTTAACATTTACACTGAAAAATAAATTAAATCTAGACTAAAATATGCTGTATAGCAAATCAGTAGAGGTGGGCACCCGTTAATATTTTTGTTAGTCTGCAATATGCAATTCCGCTAACTTTGTTGGCCATTCCGCTAATCGCTAATCCACACATTTTCCGGCTTCGCCGGTCCGGTATCGCAAATTCGCTATTGCTAACGCTAATTTTTTTTTTTAGTCCACTAATGAAGTCCGCAACAGTACACTAACCATATAATATTATATATCACTGTGAAAATATCAAAATAAATCAAATACAAATACTGAAAGGAATACGTCTTTAAGATTCGGCAAGTTAATGTAAACTGCCTCCCATGCAGGCTGCCGGGACAGGCCGGCTGCAACAGACAGTTCCAGGATATACCTGCCCACGCACCCCGGGCAGCCTACCACCTGCGTGCTGAGCAGACCAGCTGCGCATCAAACAGATTAGAATAGGGTGGCCAGATTTCTGGAAGTGAAATCCGGGACACTTTAATAAAAAATATAAAAAAACATTTTCCAGGTCAGTGCATGAAATCCGGGACATTTCCGGGATGGTTTTATTTCCGGGACGAACCATTAAAATACGAGACTGTCCCGGAAAATCCCTATTCTAGAAGTTTCTCCACACTTTCAAGAATATTCTTGAATTTCCCGGAAATTTCATTGTTGGCGGTTATTGAAAGTTTGGGTTAGCGGACTATAATTTTGGCATTGCGCTAACCGCAAATCTATTTTTTTGATTTTCCGCTAACGCTATTCCGCAAAATTTTTGTTAGTCCTCTATTAGCGGATTAGCGATTAGCAGACTTAAGTTGCGGAATGCCCACCTTTGCAAATCAGTGTACATAGCTAACATTTCACAGTATGGTAAGTTAATGGTAAGTTTCATAGTATCTAATTATATTGATGAATAACTGCCTATTTTCAGCATAACTGTGTACTGGTAATTTCACACATGTTGCAGTGCCTCATAAGTGATGATTCAACCACCATTTCACAAGTCCACTTCTGCTTTACTTGGACAAAAAATGGCTTAAATATCTTTTATTCTATATATTTTCCTTCATTGATGTCCTTTGTTCATTACAGCTTGAACATATTTTTTGCATGCCTTCACTCATATCCTGTATCAACACCACCAGGCACATCCCACCAGCCAGAGTTAACACTGACAGCACATCTATAATGTCTTCCTCTGTCAAATAACTCTACCCTCACCACCACTTGGAATCCAGTATCATGTATTTATTAGAAACATATGTAGCTACAAGAAGCCTCCAATATTTTTCTGTAATGGAGATGTTTTTCCTAATACTCTAGAAGTCGCTATGAAAACCTACATAGACCCTATGAACGTGAAGAGGCATAGTTACACTAGATTAAATCAGGAAAATATCCATGTGGATGCCGTGGGAAGGGAGTAGGCCTATAGGTGTAAATTCAGTCTTGTGCACATGTTGCAGGCAGTGGTGCCATCATAGATGCTCAGGCCTTAGAAATGTAAGAGGAGTGCAGAATTTTACATGCCCAGCTTGTGTAAGGAAACAGCAAGGACAAGAAACTGAAAGGGATGAACTGGAGGCAAATGGAGAAAAGCTGCATGAGGTAGAACATTTATGTTGTTTGGGAGATGTTCTGGAGTGTGAGGCAGGAGTGGAGAGGACAGTGAGAGCGAGAGTGGCAGCAGCGTGGTTTAAGTGGAGGAAGGTGGCTAGTTTACTTGTGAATCGTAGCATCCCTCTAAAGAGCAAAGCAGGGGTGTACCAAGCATGTATTAGATCAGTGATGTGTGGAGAAGAAACATGGGCTCTAACTAGAAAATGTGTGTGTGTGTGTGTGTGTGTGTGTGTGTGTGTTAGAATGAAAATATCAGGTCAAGATCTTAAACAATGTCATTTTTTAAAGTACATAATGAACTAGTTTATAATGTTTCCTTTATAATACTTTCATCACATGTCTTATGACTGATAAAAAAATTAATGATACTGGATTTTGGCATTCTCCTCTTGCTCTTGATTTACATACTAGACTGCTCGCCAAGGCCCTCCAAGTGATGCCGGCCTGGGGCGTGAGTGTGCCCAGTTCATCCAAAACCGACGACTTCACACATAAGCTCCACCCTGAGGCGATTTTGACCCCAACATTCATTTTACCTCGGGACGTACCCTACACCATCAGAAGCAGAAAAGCATGCAGATTTAGGATCTGGGCTTATAAAAGTGATGCGACAAAAAACAGCTGAGTACTAAGGAGTTGAAGGGAAATAAGTGCAAGAAAATGTGTACTCCCTACTTCATTTAACTCTGATTTTCGTATATGTATTTTTATATTATTGTTACAATTTTATGCTAGTGTGATGCAGAATTTTCTCAGGAAGATGATGATGGTCTCAGTTTTTCTTAAAAATGAATGTTGGGGTCAGGAAACAGGGTGGGAGTGAGGTGTGTGAAGTCGTCGGTTTTGGATGAACTGGGCACACCCACGCCCCAGGCCGGCGTCACTCAGCACAATACAGGGAGATGGGGGACGAGCAGTCTAGTATGTAAGTCTGTGGTTTACATATATTATTGTGGCATTTAAGATTTTTTTTATGTAATTGTTTGATGCTCTAGCAAGAACAATAAAAAAAAAAAAAAAAACGGCCCCCCAAACTCCCAACCCATTTGGTTTAAAAGGGCTTGCAGAATTTCTGTGTAAATCGTCTCACATATTTCCCCAAATGTATCCATAATTAAGGACATATTCTGGACACATTTGGATGTTTCTGTGTGATGGTGAAATATCATTGATGGCATGAAAATTCATTAAAGTCATACAGAAGGAGCCTGCAACATGACATGGGGATAAGAACAACTTCCAATAAGGATTGTCCATGCATATACCTCATATCTCAGAATTTTATCGTACAGCATCAAGCTGTTTTATATTGTTTTCATCAAATTCTAGTGGTTTCAATTGGTATAAGCTTGACCTTTGAGGGTATGTGGGGAAGGGTGTGAGTGCTACCTCTTCCCCCTCACCCTCCACTCTCACCCTTCATCTCATTTTCCCTTATTTCTCCCTCCACGCTCGCCAGTTGCACCCCATGGCTCGCCCACACCCACGAAAAACACGTAACCCCTGAGTTTGGGCGTCGTGTTTACCCATCAGGTCTGCTATATATTATCTATAGTGACCTTGAGCATTTTAGAAGAGCCTTCTCCCCATTCCCCTTAGTTGGAGCTACTTGTCAGGGGTGTTCAGCCCATGTAGTTACCACTCTAAGCTTTCTAGGGTCCATACCTATCCTAGACACCTTTGGCAATCTGTCTGCTAAAGAGGAACAGGAGGGTCAACAGTTTTTCTCTAAAAAATCTTATAAAAATCCATCATTTATAATTCCAGTGTGTAATGTAAAACACACTCAGCCAGGTAGTATTTGACTTCAAGATGACAAAGCAAGTTTTCAGATCCAGGGGGTAATTATGTAGATGTTGTGGCCTGTTTGCTTGGAGTTGTTTGTGGTATATATTGCTGTGTCAGTAGTCTAGCAGAGAATGAAATGTTTGCTGACGCAGGAGGCATGCACGCCTTGGCTGAACACTGGAGCATTCTACCTTAGATTTGGATTTTTACTTATTTTTTGTATGTATTTAGTTTGTAGTTTGTCATTTTAAGTATGCCATATTTTTTTTAAAGATTACACTAAAAAAGATAGTGTAGTATTTTACCCTTCCCTCTGATATTCATATTATATTATGATTTCTCAGAAACTGGTTTTACTAAACTCCATCAAGATTTGCATTATCTGAGAGAAAAGAATGCCACCAAATGAATGACGACGGCCAGCAGTGCATTTCACTCAGAAAACACTAATAATATGCACTTTTCACATGATAACATGATTGAACTAAAGGTATGACTGTCACGATTCAAAACATATGTTAGAAGAATAGTTCTAGAATTTTACACACGTACTGATAACACAATTACATATTTTGGCCATAGAGTTACAAACATACAGAGAAAAAATGAATTGTTTTTATAATTTTGGGGGGCTACTTGAAATGGTACAAAGTTTTGAGGCATCCAAATTCTCAGTTCAGTCATGAATATCTTTTGTTAGACAACTTTGGTAAAGCATGGCAATCATTTTTTATCCATGAAATTACTTGTACAAGTGTTTTTTTCCAATTGCACTCATATTCATCACAGTCTTTTTTTTTTTTTTTTTTGGCTCAGACCACTCTTGTTCGGATATTTTTCCCTCTGTATAATTTATCAAACAATTTATAAATCAGTTATGTCTATGCCATATTTAATTCTTTCCTAACATGGCCCATTTAAAAGTATGGATATTCAACATTGCCTCAGCAATTTCATGATTTTCGTTTTCTTCCCTCTCTTGGTTCTATTCACTTTTTGCAGAGATTCATCACCTGAAATATCCCTATTCAAGTGTCAGTGAAGTGTGTGGTTTCATGTTTGCTGGACAAAAGTTAGACCTTTTTTCAGTAATCCAATACCCAAATTTGTATAGCCATATAGTGATAGTATGTGTCATAATTTTTTGTAAACATTAGCTCTTAGCCATGCAGTTTGTTCTCAGCTGTCATGCAACTGCCTGGATGAACTGGAGTATTTAGTGTATATAATAGAAAAAAAGCATGTAGCTGCTGTTCATAGTAACAAGCCCTAGAGTGCCCATCTGCACAGTATGAGGACTTTTGTTTTTCAGGATGGAACCTATGGAGGGCGACTCAAAAAGAAACGACGGTCGTCATGGAGACGAGAGAGACGGTCAGCTCCAGAGCACTACTACAGGGATGTGTCCTTGGGAAACTCCAGCAGAGAAAAGCGGGTTCTCAAACTCAAGAAAGCCCTTAAGATTGCCAAGACTTCTAACCTATAGCCATGGTTGAGTTTGTTTCAAGGGGACCAGCTTTTGGTCCCCAGACAGGGCTGTGTATGAGCTTAAGTTGTGGTAGTGGCTGTATGTAACCAGACAAATGTAAATACTGTATTAGATATAATTCATATATAGTAGACCCTCGATTATCTGTACCCCAAATTCACAAATAACAGATTTCTCAGACAAAATTCTAAGCAAATAATTGCTTCTTAGTACCAGCAGTTTTTTTTGTGCCTTAATTTATGGTATGTTTACCAATTAGTATGCAAAGCAGCAGCATTCTATTGGTTTCTCATGAACATGAGCTTGAGGACAGTGCACTTAGTATCAGCACTTACTGATTGTTAGTATTATTTCAAGTATTTTTTGTAACCAGCAGTGTGTAGGACTATTTTATATCGTATTCTTGGTTCCCATCAGTGCTCAGACTCGTGCAGACAAGGAATTTGACACAGGCAGCAACAAAGGTAGTTGCCTAGTCAGAACAGTATTTATCCTTAAAAACACCCAACTTACTCCAGTGACTGACACCATTTCTTTCTGATAGATTTCAAATCTGTGCTGGAAAGACTGTTTGTTGCATATCTTATTAGCTCTTCACCATAAACCATTTTTGGCTCCCAACACTCGTCCTTATTATGAAATCAATATAATTACATATTATAATCCTCAGGCTCAAGCAGGTGTAGGATTAAGCAGAGGCAGTAGCCCAACCTTAACTTCCAGTGCTGGTGCAATGTGGCGAGTCTTACACCTGCATGAAGCTAAGCACTGGCAGGAGACACAAATCTATATATCCTACAGATGGCTTCAAAATAAATATTTACCACATGTTAAGGATGATTCATGAGATGTCCATCAGTTGCACACACATTGGCTGTATTGTTTTTGTTGTGCCTGTGTAATGGCCAGAGCTGCAGATAAGGACTGTGAGGACCTTAAGCTGTGTACCTAGTACCCTTTGCTGAATGCACCTCATGTCTCAAAGCCTGGGTTCAATATGCAGGCAGGTTGTTGGAAAATACATTCATCCCAAGTAGGCCAATATCTCATGTTGAAATGCCAGAATTTTACTCTTAACTACACTCTCACACGACCACTGCATGTAACGAAACACACGAGAAATTAATCCAGACAAGGAAAGGTTTTGCTGGCGCCGGGGATCGAACCCGCGACCAGTGAGACGGGAGAGCCACTCCTTAACCAGTCGGCCAAAGAGGTGCCCCACTCGCAGAGTGAGTTATGGGAGGCTCGCCCATCAGGCAAGTCGCTGCACTACAATGTTTTTAGAGAGTTAGCAGTTGGCCTCATGAAAGTGTTGGCATCCATTTCTGTGTTGTGTTTCTCCAAATGGAAGGGGGCTGGATTTTGTATGGCTTATGTTTCTTGAAGGAGGTCTCGGGTCTCTTTACCATAGAAAATGTGTTAAAAACTGAAGCACAAAAGAACTTGATCTAAATGGAAAAAAGGAAGGCATGTAATGGCCGGAGAGGTGGATATGTACTACGAATGCCTTAAGCAGTGGGATACACTTTGGCTCAACACCAGAGACCCTGTCTCAGGGGCCCAATTTGGAATCCTTAGTGAGCTGAGAAAAAGATTTATGTATTTCCAAGTACATGTAGATAAATTTCTCATGTCCTCAGGCAAAGCACCAGATCCCCCTATGAGCTAGGAAGCTCCAAAGCTTTCCTTAGGTTGCATTATTTGACAGGGTTAACATTGGACTAGCACCATATCTGTCTCAGCTGGACTACTTAATAAAAAACAAAAGAAAGCATGCAGCCTGCCTCCAATGTAAACAAGCATGATATCGGGCACCTGACCATTGTGTTTGCCAGAAAATAGAATTGGCTTTTACTGAAGTGTTGATATTGTTTCATTCAAAAAATATCTGATTCCTTTTTTTTTTTTAAACTTCATCCTTTTAGCTTAGGAAATCAAGGGTCTACTGTATATACAAATATTTACATCTACTTGTTTATACATTAATTTATTTACTTATATATATATATATATATATATATATATATATATATATATATATATATATATATATATATATATATATATATATATATATATATATATATATATATATATATATATATATATATATATATATATATATTCATTACTTTTTAAATGATCAATTAATTTTCCTTCATTAGAATAACACTTTACATTTACTCCCCAGTAGGATTTTGAATATAATGTCTTATCAGTAACACTACATTTTTAGATCAATTAAGAATTATATTCCAAATAGAAAATTGGTTCATGAGAGTACAGGTTATCGTCTTACTTTCTCACTGTGTTCTGCTTAAGAGACAGATATAAAATATATGGATGAGGGATAAGTATGTGTGTGGCTGAGCTGAGAATAGGTGTGGATGGTGTGGTGACAAGAAGTGGTGACGAGCCTTTTGACTGGCTGTGTTTGGATTGACAGGCATGTTTTTATTTCTGAGAAGACTTCCAACAACCACACAATAGGTTTTGTAGGTTACAAATATTTGCAGTTGCAATTTTAGCATTGGAACTATTTGTATGATGATTGCATAAAATTTATGTAAAGCTATTTAGCTACTGCAGGTAGGCTACATGTTATTTCAGTTATTTAAGATAAATAACCATATATTAAGGTTTGTCAGGCTTTCCAAAAGTTTAGTTAATGGGACTGGTATTGACCATAATGTATATCTATATGCATTTCTTTTTACTCATAGAAATGACAACAGAGTAAGATGTAATTTGTGCAAGAAAAAAAATCTATTGTGTTAAGCCATAGTAATATTTAATTCACAAAGATGAAATATGTCACATAATTATTTATGATGCTGATAGCAAGACATTGACTACAATAACATATTGGAGTATTACTAAAATATCATCTTTGTTGATATAAAAAGAAATGCAGATCATAACTACCATGAAGATAATTGATGCAAAAATTTCAATATATGTGTATTGACTGTTAAAAAAAAACATGACCACTACAGTCTTGCCAAACGCTTCATGTTTGTGGTATTGCAGCTTGGTGACATGGTTCCATCAAGCACTTGGTGGTCAGTCACAGTTAATGCACAGATGGAAAGTATGGTTGGCTTTGCTTGCCTATGAAAGATTCTTAGCTTGTTTTCCCATAATGGTGGGCAGGTTGAGCCCCATCTTTGAGTTATAATGCATTGTAAATGTACATAATCAAAATATAGCATTATGTGTGTTATGATGTATGATAGGAAATATTTCTGGGTTTCATCTACCCTCTACTACTTTGCCAGTGACTAGCACCTGGCTTGTCTAATTTGTTGTGTCCTGTTAGTCCCACTGACTCACCTTGGCAATGTTGTCTGTGTAGGACACATCTTTTATATGTCCTGCTGCCTGTCACCCTGTCACTCACCTCCTGCTCAGCTGTTCACAGATGTGTCTACCCAGACAGCAATTCAGAGCTGACATTTACCAGCTGCAGGCTGCATTACCTTGCCTCTGTGTTCTGCAAAGCAAACATCTCTAAAATAGACAATGGACAAAACCTGGAGGTGAAAGTGTTTATTATACAATTTCATAAAAGAAATCTTAAGAAAACTTGTTGATGAACAAGGTTTTGTGGAAATGCATTTTTTATAGGACAGAGGATTAAAAAATCAATGAAAATTTAAAGTCTAGAGCAGTGAAACGAGAAGAAATACAGTATGTATTCATATATATATATATATATATATATATATATATATATATATATATATATATATATATATATATATATATATATATATATATATATATATATATACACTAAAGTATTTTATTGATATAATATTCAATAGCTGTTAAAATTACATTGGAAAGATGATTTGAAATCAAATCATAAAAATATTTGCTAATAATGTCACCAAAAAGTTATTTAATCTAGATGGTGGAGAAAAAAAAAAAACATATCAGGCAGTCATTTGATACACAGCAAAAATTACTGTTGTCAACTCAGTTATATACTACTTTGCGTAAGAAAGAGCGAGATGAAAGAGAGCGAGAGAGTACCAAGGTGCCTAATAGAGTTATTGAAGCTGGCGAGCTGATACAGTAGGAACCTCGCTGGGCTGTAGGAGACCCCTGCCCTTGCTAAGAATTGGGTCATTTAGGCACAGTTCTTTTCTCTTCTGCTTCACTGTCATTTCAGGTGTTTCATGAGTAATGGAATGATATTCTAACTACTTTATTATTGTTTGAACTTATATTATGAGAAGTTATAAAAATAGAATCATGTTTTGATACCAATAGGAATACACCTATTAGTGCCCAATGACCTATGTTAGTTTTACAAATTTAGAATACTAAAAGCAGATCATAAGGAAAGTGTTGTAGCAAAAAAGAACCAATGGATGCAGTAGTTGAGAACTATTTTCATAAGATTTTTCACAGTTTTGCATGTTTCTCTTAAAGTAGAATCCTAAACACTGAAGTTTTCATAATTATGTGAAGTATTATACCTCTATGGAGTTGCGAGTCTTTGGAGATCGTTGTGGGTCAGCTGTTCCCAGGATAGGAAACATCCCTGTGAGAGTAGTATGCCCATCTCAGTTGATACTCCTCTGTTATTGTCACAAGTTCCTATTGCAGTGTGATCCTCCACCCTTGCTTATATATACTTAAGATTAAGTGACCATTTATTTTCCATCTGTTCAGACAGCTTTCAGAAATTCATGTCTGTTCATGCTTCTGGGAGTTCATTACCAATGCTTTCTGCACACGGTAATATGCCAGAGTCTTACCATTGGAACACACACACACACACACACACACACACACACACATAATTAATGTATACAAGGAAATTTTGATTTTTCCATATTTTTTTCTGTCCAGTCCCATACCACACTGGTGGCATTATATTTACATAGTTGTGTTTTCCTAGTGTGTGTGTGTGTGTGTGTGTGTGTGTGAGTGTGTGTGTGTGTCTATATATATATATATATATATATATATATATATATATATATATATATATATATATATATATATATATATATATATATATATATATATACACCATACACATCAGAACACTACCAATGTTTATTCAGTAGCCTTTAAAAGACAGCTGAAATAACCATGACAAAAGAACTCTGTACTATCAACTTGATTTATGTTGTTGTTGCTGCTACTAAACTAGAACTGAAAAGGAGCTTGTATGTATGTGTTAAAACCCCACATGTACTCCCAGACTCCCAAGCCCTGCCCTCTCGTATAGCTGTAGAAGGGGAAGAGGCGAAGGTAATGAGTTGATAAACAGCACTGTTATCATAATTGAAAAAAAAAATCTGCCTATTGATTCTTTGAGCCATAATAAGTTTTTTTTATGCATAATCCTTCAGCAGTTAGTTATACGCCCTAAAACTAATAAACTGATTTAATAGTTATTTTTGATGCCTGCCTGTTGTTTACAGTATACCATCATTATTTCTTTTTGCCACTTGTGATACATTCAGTAATAGTGTACGATGATACCATACACTTGGTCCAAATAAGAAAGGGCCAAATTGTTAATAGGCCCTTGGGGATTTAAAAAAAATTTCCACAGTTCACTTTCTTCCCAAGCTAATGCAGGAAAACTGAAAATCACTACATAGCTACTAACATCAAGCTTCATAGAAATCTTTTGTATTCTGAAACCATTTATAAAATAATATAAAGGAAGAACATTTATGTTATTAGATAAATTCATTCCTGTTTTTTTAATATATATCATAAAAGTATCTTAATATGCTTGTCATTTTTTCTTTTCTTCAATGGAAATCAAAGGAACTATTAAAGACCATGTTATTACCCTCACATCCACTGATACTTTGCTTTGTGCAGTGTCTCACCTTTGCCTTTTTTTTCCCTGTAGAAGTGTTGGGTTGTTGGGATGAGAGCAGCAGTGGGCTGGTGCTGCTCTCCTGTTAAGTAGTGAGCCTCTGCTGCCTGTGCTTCTGCTGTTTCCATTCATACAATTCCAAATTTTTAAATGTGTGTTTGGAAACCGAATTTGCTGTCAACTGTATTTTTGACAAATTTTCAGTGCAGGTGGAGGAGGCTGCAAACAAGTAAATGACTAACTCAGTGAAATCCTTTGTGTTCAAAAATAATATTGTAATCAGCACGTTGATCTGTATTTTTGCAGTTGAGAAATGTGGTAAAAATTCTATTTTTCATAAAATATTACAACAATTGTACATTTTCTTATATATTTGGATTGTGTGTATATCAATGAATCATTGCAAATTTTAGTATCTTTGTTAATTATATGTATGTCTTCATTTGAAAGTTAAATGTGCTGTCTGTGATTTTGATCACATTCAGATCACAGTCTTATTGAACTTGTAGGCACTAAAGATGTAAGATGACTATAATGCCTACCAACAACTCCTGTTGAATCCAAATATTCCTTTGTTAATTGACTGTTTATGAAGAAGATAAAATTTATATAATCTAATGTGGTTGAAGCATTACCAGTTGCTTTAACAATATGTTGGACTCCATTTGTGTGGAAATACTCCATTCACTGTATAAGCCTTATATGTGTTTGTTACATACACAGTAAAATTTAAATTCCTTTGCTTGGTTACCATAAATTTGACCACCTATTACTAAAGTAATTTATATTTATGCCTTGTAAGAATTGCTATGTGATATTATAGCAACTTATTTAGTAAGGCTCTGCTTCCTATGTTGAGAGTAAGAAACCCATACGATGTTACTCCAAAGTCATGTCCCCCATCACGTATATTCTACTTTTAGGTGTCATGTCGTCAGTTAAAGAATGTAGTATAGGGTAAAATGCTTTCCAAGTGCATCTTTGAATATAATTTGCATGTATTACTGCTTCTGAAGTATGTTTTTTCTTGGGACTTGCTACTTTGTTTTAGGTGTGCTAATTTTAATATTCTTTACTCCAAAAAAAAAAAATGCATATCTTTAATTTCAGATTTGTATTTTTATACATTAGCACTGCTTAGTCCAAACTTTCAGCTATCAAATGTGACATATTTTTTGCAAGAATAATGCAAAATAGTATTTATGTGTCGTAACAAGTAATTATGGCCTTTATTGTAAATCGCCAGCCAGCCACACTGCGTGACTCATGTGAGCCATGCATTGTGCCGGTTGGTTTTATTATGCAATTTTTTAATATGATGTGACCACCTCTACTTCCTTACATTTTTTCTGGCGAGGCTGTACAATGGACACGCTGATGAAGAGTGCTTCAGTAACTGATCCGTCATGAAATGCAAACAGCAAGTTATACGAGATCCTTTAAATTTGGTGCTCTACTGTATAACATGTGCTTACATAATATATATATATATATATATATATATATATATATATATATATATATATATATATATATATATATATATATATATATATATATATATATATATATATATATATATATATATATATATATATATATATATATATATATATATATATATATATATATATATATATATATATATATATATATATATATATATTCTTTTTCTCCTAACTTGATAGTGTTTGCAAAACAGTACATAATATAAAGCCAAATGTACTTCACTGCCAACTGCTACTGCCAAAACCCATTGTGTGTTATGTTCATACCAGGATGGCAGACCTGAAGGCTTCTCACCAAACTGGGCTTCATTTCTCTCTCCCGGAAATGTGCTGCTGTTACAAGCCAAGATGAATGCACACACACACACACACACACATCAAAGACTGAACAAATGCTGAAAGTTATATTTTCTAAGGTAGGCTGATGGGTTTTGATGTGGCTGTAATAGCTACATTCAGCGTTTTATGCTTGAAATTGTCAAAATGTGTATTACAAAAGGGCCATAATTAACTACAAAACCTAATGTTTAATTCAGCATAGCTGCTTATAAGTAGCATTTTTACTGTCCTATGTCTCGCTGTTGTGCCCACCCCTGTGTACACCAGAGTCAATATATTTTGTGGAGGAATCTTGTTTTATTAGCCAGATCGAGGGCTGTGCAATTTCTTCCGGGAACTCAGTCAAAGTTTTAAGGTACGTACCTGTAGGTAAAATGCATTGATATCACTAAAATTTAGGCCCTTATTCTCAGATGCTTTCGGGCTTCCGGATGAGACTATACGTACCGTATTCAAGATTAGCCAGATCATCATCACTGTCACTCCTCCATTCATGGTGCGAGTGCCTCTGCAAGTATCTCTGGGCTATTATAATCGCTCTGTATATGTAAATCTCACGTAATTGACTGCTCTTTCGGCCACCTCTTCGGATTCTTTACAGGGGCAGTGAGTACCGGGCTTTTTTTTTATTGTTTCCTTTTATTTGTGCCCTTGTGCTGTCTCCTTTGCTGTTAAAAAAATATCAACTTCGGAAGCAGTTTCAAATCAGCGTTCTGAGGTCTCGATCGAAGCATTAAATTTCTGGCAGGGTATTGGTTTCCCTTTTATCAGTCCAGCCGGTGTGGCGACCTACCCGCCTATCCTAAATCTCTTCCTAGGCCTAACTATTACTCTTATTCCATTCAGTTATGTTAATGTTTTCCTGCTACGTGGTGAGAGAGAGAGAGGAGAAAGAGAGAGAGAGCGACTTACTTCTCAAAGGACAGAAAACCTAAGATCATGATGAAGTGCTTAAGAAAGTGATGTAATACTGAAAAGAAAAGTGTGTATAAGTGAAAAAGAAGAAAAGAGGAACGAAAGGAGGAGGACCTAAGAAGCGATACAAAGCGTCACAGGTCAAAAAGAAGAAGAAGAAGCGGGAGGGCGGCGGCGAGAGGTGAGCAGCCTGTAAGTATTGGTGTTTTACGTGTACTAGTGTTGCGGTCACCCCCAGGAGGCAGGGAGAGGTTGTGTGCGAGACGTAGGTTTTGTATGGGATTGTAAAGTTGTAAAGTAGAGCGGGAAAGGAGGCAAAAGGGAGGTTGTGTCTGGACGCGGGGCTGTCATGGTCCCCCCCTGCTTGTGCTCAGCGGCCTCCTCGTCCTCCTTCTTCTATAACGCTTTTTGTATCGCTTCTTAATTATTGGTACGTTTTATTATTACTCATTTTTTGTAGTTGTCGTGCCTGTCCTTGGTACAGTTTTGGTTCCTATTTCCTTGTTATTTTTTGTGTTTGGGGTTTACCTTAGCCATCCATGCCGTGGACGGGGTGCTATTCTTTACTGAATTCCACTGCCATGTTGCCTCTCTGTCTTCTATTGATATTTTCAAGCTGACTGCTCTTCTGAACTTGCGAACTGCATGCCTCCTCCCCCTCCCTTGGCCCCATTGCACACGACTTTCTACCCAAGCTCATTCCTATACATCCCTTTACATCTTTATGATAATACTCCTAGACAACTTCAAACCCTTTTTCTTCAGATATTTTGAAGTTTTTTTCTAAGCCTCTAACTGTGATATTGATCATATTCATAATAACAGATGCATTTAGTCTACATTTTTGCAGTAATACCTTTATTTATGAGTGCCTCAGTTTACGTGTGTTTTGATTTACGAGCAAAACAGTCCCTAAAAAGGCCTTGGTTTATGAGCAGTGATTTAGTGTACGAGCATCCTGTTTGTACAACTCAAGATGTGAGCGTGGGTTCCCATTGTTTACCTCAAGACGAGAGTGCTCATTGCAGAAAACAATGGGAATGGAGTCTCAAGCTGGTGTCACACTGGGCCTTTTTCCTCCAACCACGTTAGCGAAAGTCACAACCGGCAACTAAAACTTTTCTGGGTGTGCATCACACACGACCAAAGTTGGTTGCCCGTGTCCACAATGTAAACAAACCAGTCGCCCTGTATCCACATGACGCCATTTGCAATAATAAAGCTAGGGCTGTTGTGGCTCGTGCTGCTGTTATTATGGACTTGTTGCTACAGTTAAATGGAAGGAAGCATTGATTGCCCCTACCAACAATGTGGATGGAGGAAAAAGGGCCAGTGTGACACAAGCTTTAATAAGTTGAAGGTAGTGAGGAAGGGAAAGGGATGTTATTGTTTGTAGGGGGAGTCCCCTTCCATATTGTGTATTTAGCGAAAGCTATACAGCAATCGACGCTCTCCCGCTGATGTTCCTGGCTTGTTGTCCCAGGGTGTTGCTGCCTTGTGTGTTTATGGCTCGAGACACCATTCGTCACTCGAGACGTTTTTTGTTCAGAAAATTTGTTCGTGAATTGATTTGTTTGTGATGAGAGGCATTTGTGACCCTAGGTTCCACTGTAATTTAAATGGGGAAATTCGTTTTGGCTTATGAGTGCTTTGATTTGCGAGCATAATTTCAGAAGGAATTAAACTCGTAAACTGAGGTATGAATGTATCTCCCTAATTATATGGGGGATCTGACTACATCAAATGATTCAGGTTCTTTATTAGTCAATAACCCTGATATTACTAAATTTACCTTTGACATTATCAGTTGCCCGCAATGACTGACTACTTCCGGGGCAACAAATGATCTCTGCTCTGCTGTCAAACATGGTCTTTACCAATACAGTCTTGCCTTTATAGCCTGTCATAATGCAACAGTGGGCATGCGGCATGCCCAAGGAATTGGCCTGACTAATTCTAGCTGTCTGTACTGCTGTGGGTTCAGATTTGGTCTCATGAAGACAAAGTGCTTCATTATGTTGCCCTTTTCTGGATTTGAAGCAAAATTTTAGTATTTGGGAGCAGCTCAGTGTTGAGTGATTAGTATTTAGGCAATTGAGACACATATTAGTTTAAATTTTAAGGAGACATTGTCCTTCTGGCATAAGGTGCAGTATTTTCTGTTTTGATATATGGCTACCTGGGGAAACCTTGGGAAGGTAAACTTTGGCAATCCGAATGTTACACAGGCCCCTCCCTCCCACCACAGACTCAAGGGCCAGAGAGAGAGAGAATGTAGAAAAATTTGGGGAAGGAAAGAAAGAGGAAGGAGAAAGGAGGAGAGATGGAAGTAGAGAAAAAGAGAAAGAGGGAAAGGTGTAAACAGCAAAGGAAAACAAAAGATAAGGGAAGAAGATAAATTAATAAAGAGAAGAGAGATGGAAAGAAGGCAGAAGGTAGGTAGTAAGGAGGGAAAGAAGAGAAAAAAGGAAGAATAGGCAAGACTGAGAAAGATAAATTAATGAAAGAGAAGAGAGAAAGAAGAAAATAATGGTAAAAACGTGAAAGAATAAAGATAATGAAGGTAATGTGCTTCCATCTTCGCATTCCTCTAGGCTTTTGTCTCTTCCATCCTCTTTTTTTTAGCTTTCCTGTCCTTTTTTTGACCATCGCATAGAAGGCCATTTTTTTTTTCTACTTTTTGTCTGAAGTCACCCTAGTTGATAGTATCTCAATTATGCTGCAGTATTCCCACCAGTCCTCCTTTCACTTTTTAATTTTATATTTCCTTCTTGTCATTTCTCTCCTGTCCTCATCTGGCACTAATTAGTAGTGGGTGATGGGTTAGGGATCTTGATGTGGCTAGTACGGCTTCACTTGTATTTCACTCGGAGGCGGTGGCTGAATCAACAGAGTAACAGCACCGCGTTCAGGAGGACGCGAGTTCAATCCCCGCCCGGTGCCACCAAGCTGGGATTTTTCAGCCGCCGCCGAGTGGCTTAAAACTACCCACATGCTGTCCAGAAGACCACCTATACACCCGGACTCTAGATTCTAGGATTAAAGATGAGCTCCGGGAGGGCAGCATGAGCCAATGCAAGATGGCGCCACTATAAACACTCGCCTGCGCCAGAATGGGCTGGGCCGACCATCAGGACCCACCGGGAAGAAGCCTTGGGCCGACCATCAGGCCACACCGGGAAGAAGCCTACCGGCGCTATAGGCCGTGACAAAAAAAAAAAAAAAAAAAAAAAAAATGCTTATCATTTGTTGCCGGAAAAATAAATAGAACCATCATTTTAGTTGGGATGTACAAAACCCCCAATTTAGTCCATTTCAACCCAGTATATAAAAGTGCATTGACTCATTACTTTGTTTATTTTTCAGAGGATTGCATTGATCAGCCTGCCCAGATATTGTCTCTTGGGGTCCCATCAAGGTAAGGGCTATGGCACACTGTCTATGCATGCTTTGATCCTCCCAGTTTTCCTCTTAAGGTATTCTAAAACTGTCAGTCGATTTTAAATGGTATAAACCTCCTACACCCATAAGTCAATCCTCCTTTTCTCTCTCACCAGTTTGTAATACATTTATTTAAAAAGTCTGGTATTATCATGTCAATAACATTTATTTAAAAAAAGCGATAATATCTCAATAAAATGCAATAAGAAATCAGATTTATGCATGCTTCATGAAGGTAAATTGTGAAAATTTCCTTTATTAGTTGTCTCATAAATTAAACAATTAATCAGTGCATAGAAAGGCATAAACATGCATCAGAAACCTGCTAAGTACAGTTTATTAGGTGTCAATGAACAGTTTCTAGGCCAGAAAACTGTACTTAGTCAGTGATACTTTTAGGAGCCATTGGAGCAACACAAGGATCAGGTTTTAAAAGAAACAAATTAGTGTTCTTTAAGTATATTTGAGGTCTTCTAGATACATTGTAAGTAGGATTCACAGCTTTTCAAAGTTGTCTTCCCTTCTCTCCAACAGTTACTGGTTTCACCGCTGGGAAGGGCATTTCTCCAACCAAGCAAGTGCAGATGGCTTGCAACACCTGATTTTGACCTTTGCATCTGAAAGTATCAACAGATCTTATAATGAATATTTCAGCCCCAAGGCAACCCATCTTGTCTCCAAGTAGCTAACTATGTGAACCATATATATATATATATATATATATATATATATATATATATATATATATATATATATATATATATATATATATATATATATATATATATATATATATATATATATATATATATATATATATATATATATATATATATATATAGATATATATAAGGAAGAACATGTAAGAACATGTGAACCATATATATATATATATATATATATATATATATATATATATATATATATATATATATATATATATATATATATATATATATATATATATATATATATATATATATATATATATATATATATATATATATATATATATATATATATATATATATATATATATATATATATATATATATATATATATATATATATATATATATATATATATATATATATATATATATATATATATATATATATATATATATATATATATATATATATATATATATATATATATATATATATATATATATATATATATATATATATATATATATATATATATATATATATATATATATATATATGGAAGAACATATATATATATATATATATATATATATATATATATATATATATATATATATATATATATATATATATATATATATATATATATATATATATATATATATATATATATATATATATATATATATATATATATATGGAAGAACATATATATATATATATATATATATATATATATATATATATATATATATATATATATATATATATATATATATATATATATATATATATATATATATATATATATATATATATATATATATATATATATATATATATATATATATATATATATATATATATATATATATATATATATATATATATATATATATAAGAACATATATATATATATATATATATATATATATATATATATATATATATATATATATATATATATATATATATATATATATATATATATATATATATATATATATATATATGTTTGGGCAGTTGGTGTTTGAAATCTGTCACCCAACACAAGTCACATAGATTCAGAAAATGTTCAGATTTCTTTACTTAGCTCATTTGTTATAAAAGATAGGCAACTATTTTATTGGTTAAAATGAAATAAAACTACAGTAAACCCTTGCTTTGACTAACCATTTGGAGGAGAGGGGGGTGATGCAACATCTGAAAATCCATTACATCCTAGGGATCTCAACTTTTGGTATGTAATGAACTTTCATTATATTTCTGACTACATCTGTATATACAAAGCTTGTTTGTTATATTAGATGGAAGTTTGTATGCTTGTGCACATACATTCATCACAAATATTACACTCGTACTGGGGAATTAAAACAATTACACATTGGACACTGAACATTATGCTGACTGACATGTGTGTACATGGTCAGCCAGGCTACTACCAAACTTGTTCAGTAAATATCCGCACATACTGGAAAGGCAAAAAAAAAAGTTTAATAGTTGAAATTCGTGATAAATATCGAGGTCCACAAAAGCGAGGTGGGAGAGAACCATGAACCTGACAGAGGGTCAGTGCAACATCCAGGTTAGGACATTCACAGTTTACCTTCCCCAGGTTTCCCCAGGTACTCATTTATAGAACATCCAGAAAGAAAGGATGAACAGCTAGGTGGGCTGCACGTCAACTGCCCAGGCAAATTTGTTGTCATGGACATGATGAAAAGTGGAGTAAACATTAAATGTTATACCTCTGAAATATATTCACTGTAATTACTTTGTTTTTACCCTATCGAATTTTATAAATTATTTTACTGTAACAATCACTGCTAAATCCAATGATGTCAAAATTTGCTATCTTATGTAATAGATGAGGTAAGTAAAGAAATATGAATATTTTCTGAGCCTATCAGATTGTATTGGGCGATGGAGGTGTCGGACACCTTGCCCTCCATCAGCCAATCAGTAGCATCCATACTTACTCAGCTAGGGACCCAGCCACTGTTGAGAGAGATTCAGCTGAAGTGAATGGACTACAAATGTACCTAAGAGAATACAAACCCTAAGAACAATTTTGCAGTTACTGAAATTCCTCCCTTTACGATTATTTTTATACCACAGTTAAGTGCATATAGCACTAAAACAATTGTTTCTACTGGGTGGTAAGTGTGATGAAACGGTTGTTTCAATGGGAAGTTGAGTAGTATGTAGTGCAGAAGAGCCTACAATACTGTATGCTAAACACTTATATCTTTAAGGCATATAGCTTTGTGTTGCCCCTGTCTCAAATGACATCATTGCACCA
Organism: Eriocheir sinensis; assembly: GCF_024679095.1. NCBI lineage: Eukaryota > Metazoa > Arthropoda > Malacostraca > Decapoda > Varunidae > Eriocheir > Eriocheir sinensis. The sequence continues at coordinate 2,083,694 of NC_066563.1, forward strand.
TGGAATGCACCATCAGCTCAAACTTTTCCCTGTTTCTTGTCAAGCTGCTACTCAAGTGCTATTTAAGCTGACTGGATGGCTAGCCTGGGGCAGAGAAGATTTGACTGGTTGGAGGTCAGTTGCATTGAGATAGTTCTCAACATCCTCAGCAAGATTCCTGACATATACCTTTTCCTCACTTCTATTACATCCTCTATTTGCTCCTCTCTCACCATCATCCCCACCCCTCCAACTCTCCCCTTTCCACCACATCTTGTACTTTTCTTCCCCACTTTCTATCATTCTGCTGCCTTCACTCTTAAATTGCACTTCCTGCACACAACAAATGTCAACTTTTCTCCTACCCAGCATCTCCACCACCTCCCAGCTTCTTCCTCTCATCGTTCCCACGTTCACTGTCCCCATTCTAAAGCTAAGTGTGGAGATTCTTCGCACTCCCTGCCTACTCAAGGGCTGCTGGGTACTAGGGACCATATTCTGGTTTCTAGCAATATCAATTTTGGAGCAAAATTTTACAGTGCATACCCTTCCTAACCCCAACCACCTATTTTAAGTGGTGGCCCTAGCCTTTGCCTAAAAGGCAAACCCTACAAGGCAGCAGGGGGTTATGAGGTTTACCACCCACTATTTCACCCATAGCTGGGACTGGATGGCCAATGACTGATAAACGAGTTCATCTGCCCTTAGAATGGTCTTGTTTTTAATCCACCTGGGGGTCCAGCACACCCTCCTCACTGGTCCAAAAAAAAAAACAGTGGGGTCGTCGGTTTAGTCGCCGACTACCCGACCATGCGGCTGGTTGTACTGGGTTACATGTTACCAGTAGCAGAGCTCTACCTTAACTGCCCTGACCAGACAGAGTACATAATACCAATTTGAAATTGTCCCTGCATACTCAGTGAGCACATGCCAGGTCCTTCATTCCCGAGGTGGAACCCTCTATATCCACCTTCAGCCTTCTGAGTTAATTTGATAGGTAAAGCAGTCGATGATTCTTCTAGAGGGATAAGACTTTCCAGGAGCCCACACACAGAGCCCTCTGAACATTAATTCCAGGCCTGGTTCTGTGGGCAGGTGCTACTTTTGCACCTCCCCAGTCACCCCAAGTCAAAAAGAGGGGCTAGGGAGCCCTTCCTCCTTTGAGATGAAGGGGTCACAGTGACTTTGCCCTACACTCATCACTGAGGATAGGCTCACCCGAGAGGATAAATTCCCTGGCTACCCAAAGAAAGAACCATGAACAGGAAGAAGAGACAAAAACAATTCAGGGAGGTTAAGGACACTGCTCCTAATCCAGATAAGACCTGTTCCTTCCAAATTTTAAATTATGACACTACACACACACACACACACACACACACACACACACCACTTTGTAGCTCATTGGTTAAAACCTGTGCTGCCAGGCTTTGTGGCCTGACAGGTGGAGGTTCGAGCCCCACTCAGGCTGTGATTTTTCTGTTGACAAGGAGTGGTTACTGTCCCTGGCAGTACCCAGAGATCGACTAATGAGCCTTGCAGTTGCTCTAATCGGGAGGGTACTTGCCGGCGATTGTGAGTCCAACTCGTGATCAGGCCGTGGTGAAACACACACACACACACACACACACACACACACACACACACACACACACACACACACTTTCTAGTGAAATGGGACCAAGGGAACAGTCTGGTTTTAGCCCCTCGACTGTGGATTTCCTACAAGAAGACATCACCAAGCTACAGGAATGGATTAAAAAATGGCTGCTACAATTCAATGAAGAAAAATGTAAAGTCATGCACCTTGGGAGGGGATATCCAGAATATCAGTAGCACATGGGAAACACTCCACTAGCCACCAGAGGCAGAGCAAGACCTGGGAGTATATGTAACCAGGTTACAAGTGAAAGCCAAATCCGGTCCAATCGCAGCGGACGGGTTAAGTACACCTACTAATAAGCACCAACCAGGTACACATGACACCTTCACAACACAACTAATAGAAGAAAATACTCTCACCTTTGAGTGATGTGTTTTCAGACTTTTGCAAAACAATGAAAAGGGTAAATAAACATCCTAAAAGTATTCAGATTAACATCAGCCCATGGGAAAAATAAGTGTGACATACAGTAACAACAATGTTTATTTCTTCAAAGTGCGGGGGTCTTAATACCTAAGTTGTGAAAAGATGCATACACCACTTGCATTCTGAAACCTTGCAAGGCTAGTCCTCTACATCTTTTCAGGAGCAAAACCAAGAGTAACAAACATGGTGGAGTGGACAGAGGAAATCTATGTCGAATATCTGTCATATAAAAATGTCAACTCTCCAGCAGCCACTGATGTCTCCAAAACACTGGTAACACACACAGGCCTCAGGGGCTGAGTGTGTGTACAGAGACTGACATTGGGTCTTTTAGGGCAAAAAGTTGAACTTGCTGTCATCAGTATGTAATACAATCGTATGGAGTTGAGTGAAAGTACATTTTGTGTGTGTGTGTGTGTGTGTGTGTGTGTGTGTGTGTGTGTGTGCCATACACATGCTCACAAGGGAATAGCAATAAACATAATGATGTTCTAACAAAGTATACAGGTAATCAATATTTCTTGGTTTACGTATACTAATCAGGCTGTGATAAATAATGTACTGTATGTACATATATAATAAAAAACTAAATTTATGTAAGGCTGAAAAGAGGATAAATATGAAATGGCTAGGGACACACTAACACATAAGTTACTTCACTCAGCTGGTTGGGATAAGGTTATCATGTGCTAATATCATTTTTCACTTATGTTGTACTGCCTACAATTTCATTTTGAAAAGAATGTTATTGCATAGTTTTCCATATGCTTAGTAGTACTGTACTTGTCACATTAGACCATGACTGAGTAAAGTTCAATAACAGTCTATCGTGTATTCCGTAGCTCCTGTAACTGCTTCACCAACAACTGAGCAAGGAAACTGCTACAAGTGGTTTAGTTACAGTGAATAATGCTAAAGAAGATGACACTTTTTGGCAGAGCAAGGGTTCTTCTCCTAGACTTTTAGCCTTACATTTATTTTTCAATACACATTAAATAAATTGTCTGGCTATTTGTGGTACACAAATAAAATAATGTTACATGATATCTATATCATGGATTGGTTGCATTATTTATGATCATGAACAAGTTAATAACTCAGCGGTTTCAGGTTATCATGTTCTCTTTCTCTCGCTATTCAGCGAGTAGTCATTTGCAAAAGTCAGCAGTTGGGTTGACTTCAAGGAAGATTTTTTAAAGCTTAGGAAAAATTTTAATACTAAATCAAGTATTTTCTGCCTCTTTTATTACTAGGCATGTCAGTTTGGTCTTCTGTATTAGAATTTGCACCTATTAAAATCCTGTAAGGTGTGGACAAATAAATTCTTCCTTGTGGCTACAATATTGAACTGCTGTAAAAACTGCATAATAAATTTATTACTTTTTACTCCAAAATTGTCATAAAACTTTCCACTTGTTGGTTGGCACTAGGCATATTTTATGCATGAGTAACTTTGCACTTGTAAGTTTTTTTTTTCCAACAATAACTTAAACATATGAAAAATACTAAACTCTGTATACCTTAAAAAAAAAATTAAGCCTCATTAACACATGTTTGACATGCAACTTATCTAAATTATGAAGTCATTAGAAGAATAATATAACTGAAATATAGTTTCATAACAATACTGGAGTGAATTATGAAGCTATGTAATACAATTTTGATAAGGAACTTTTAAGTGGGAATAATCTACAATCTTGTTTTAATAAACAATAAAATAAGTCAGACCAATAACCATTCTGTATTTTATCTACAATTATCACTACAAGAGATTTTCAATCAAGAGCAGTAAGCAACTCGTTATTGGACCCCACCAGGTGCTGTTCTCTGTTTGCAGCTGCTTAGTTCTGAGAAAGCATCCCATTGCACTTACGTCCACACCACATATATGCACTATTAACCTATGCAGGTGACGTACTTCATGTGTGTTGCTATACTTATGCCTATATTTCTCCTCCATACTGCATATATGCTTTCTAGGAGCCTATTGTAATAGGCATCTCGTTCTACATATTTTACTGATAAAATATACATATACTATGCTGGCTCCACTTCACTCTCAGTGTAAGAGAGTAGTGTCCAGATAGATGGAGGTAATTAACGAATGCAGACATTAAAGACAATAACAGGTTGCTTACTGTGATTCCCTTCCAAAGGATTCTTATGCCTTGTTATTCCAACTAGATCAGCTGATTGTCAGCCTCTGTGGGCATCACTCATGAATAATGAACAACCTCACCAGAATTTTGATGGATCACTATGCTGTGCAGCTGCTGCTTCCAGCCATGAGATGGATTATTGCAATATGACATCTGTGAAATCACATCAGTAAAGTCATAAATAAAATTAGCAGCCATAAACTACAAAATAATGAGCATGGAAGGGGTTTTCTCAGTATTAGTTACAACTAGGAGTGTTAGGACGTTAGTTGAGGGTGAGACAATTGTTGAATCATTTTTGGTTTGTTTTCTCCATCAGTTAAGCTGGTGCCATAGAGTATGACTCAATAGTTTTATATAAAACATCACACCTAGGACACTGGCTGAAAGCCACCATTTTGGAATATTTTAAAGAAATACGTAAACTGACACCTTGTGCAGTTGCTTCTTAGAAAGCTACATATAAACAAAGTCATTACACTTTGTTCCTCTCAAAAAAATAATGCTGCACCTTTTCACAGTACAGGAACACTGCACACTTAGCAAAATATTTTTCCATAGTTTCAGACAAAAAATGGCAATTTAGGAAATCATACATCGTGCATGATTCTCTGACAATACAAAATTTTTAGTTAACTTTTCAGTTTTCATGTATTTTTTTCCATGATGCCATGAAGAGGAAAGCCGGAGGAATGTTTGCTTCAGTTAGTTCCAAGATGACGCACTCCACTCTGACATCACACACAAGATGAGGATCACTTAGTCATTGTTTCACCACAGTCTAAGGTGTACTAGTATGTCTTAGTAACTAGACATTAAGTAGTTAAATAATAATGATCAAAAACTTTATATACAAATATATGATAAGGGAACATCTGCTCTTTTTTCAGCAGGTGGTTCACAATAGTTTCAAAGCACCATAAATAAAAAAAAAATGTCTTTACCAGTAGTAATACTATTTACAATATCTTACATGGATATTTAAATTGAACATGTCAAGGTATTCATTGGATACAACATAGCATATAATCTTAGACTATTTTTTTTACGATATGATGAGGGTGATATTACTATGTTTCACTGGTTGGCTTCCTCAGTAACACCCCAACAGTTGGTCACCTTAGCTTGCTAGTATTTTTACATTATGACACTGGCAGAGTAACCTTTTCTACATTACTCCACACATGAACATTGCACCTTTCAGCCTGCTTTGCTCCATCATCTGATCTCTAAAACTCATAAAATATTCTACAGTTATAATACAATACAACAGCATCAACAGAAACTTTAAATTACCGGTGAGTTTCAAATATATATATTTATACGTATTTATAAAATCAATTATACAGTAGGTAAAGCTTAGGTTGTATTTTCTATCACTTCTATCACTCCCCATGAGTAAAATCATATTTCATATGCATTCTTGTTAAGTGCTTCTTTGCAACTTCTTGTTAATTTTTAAAAAAGTAATGTTGAAATTGAAGGTACCTATAAAATATTGCAACTCTTATTATAGCACAATATATTAATCTACATGGAATGAGTGAAGAACTTCCTTAGGCCCAACCAAAACTAACCAATTCAAAATAGATATGTTTAAACTCATTCTCATGAGCTTATTTCACCTCCACAGGAACCATGTCACCAGACGATCCAGAAAGACCAATCAGAAGAGACAAAATTGTGGCGATATGTATTCTGGTGAGCCCTTGGAAGACGGGTGAACAGAGCTGTGAGACCAGACACACTCCTTTGGACCAGTTAAGAGGCATGACCATGAATGTTGCTGTGAGGGGAGGTAATGACTGCTGCACTAGTAGCCTACATGCATACTGCTGCTTAAATACTGTTGGGGGTAGTAAACACATTTCTTTGATAATCACCAGAAACTGTACAAAATTTCTCTTCATTTTCACTTTAGGCTAATTTTCTCATTTACTCTACAGGAACAAGTCTTTATCTTGGAACTACATTAACTCTGCACACACATGCATCTCAGATTTATTGTCATTTTAATATCAGAGAAATGCAGTGAGACTCACGACTGTAGGAAAATTAGCCACCACATAGCCTGACCACACCTGCACCTTATTTGTGAAAGCCGTGGCAATGCATGCTGATGTTAAAGTCACTCTCTAAGGAACCTTGACAGGAGAGTTGTTGCTATGATGAAGGGGCATACCACGAACCCCCAGTGCGTAAGCTGTCGTATGATGAGGTGGATTTTGTTGAATTTGCATGGTAAAGGTGAAAACTGGAGGGTGTGTAAAGTCCAGCTTGGTCTGACAGTGGAGCAGAGTAAGCTGATGAGTCCAGGGGCACCCCTGAGGAGCCATAGGAGTACACCTGTGGCTTCAGGGGTACAGGTTGGGCAGGCAGGCCTCCCCCATCACCCAGGTACCCTCCAGACGTTCCACGGAGGTCGCCACAGTCTCCTGCCATTTTCTCACGAGGAGAAACACTTGAGGGTGGGGTCATGGCAGAGTGGTAGTCAGGGTAACCAGAGGCTGTTAAACCACTTCCAGGGTAAGGGAAATCATGCCCCTTGCCAAACATAGCATCCTGATAACCTTCTGATCCTGGAGGTGTTGGCAGGGCTGATCCCATCTCTGAGTAATATGACCTCTGCACAGATGACCTGATAACACTTTCCCGGCTGGCATACAGTTGCCGTAAAAGTGTGGAAGCTGGCAGTGATGAGGTTTGCTGGCCACCCGGATTGCCGACCCACTGGATGGTGGAACGCTGCCCTGCATTGTTCATGGAGGTGGATGTCCCACCACCTTTCAAGAGGGCATCAGTGGAGAAGTCTGTTGTGTCGTCGGGAAGATGTCTGGTCATGGCCGCTTCCAAGTCCCTCACAGCCCCCTCGTCACTACGGGGAGGTGGGCGGACATTGGCTCCAGGAGAGGCCTCAATTGGGGTGGTGGTCATCATGGGGGTGGCTCTGGCATGAGGTGTTCCTGGGGTGGATGCTGGAGGTTCTGAGATGTGGCTTGGGGAGGAGGTTCTTTCACAGCCACCACCCGAGTCTTCAGGTAGGTCAGCATTCCCCATCGGAGTCAATAGGCCGCCAGTGGCCTGAGATGCAAGGTACTCGTTTAAAATTATATGATGGGAATTTTAATGCCTATATGAACATGACAATGCAACTCTTAAATGCATATGCTCAATTATTTTAGTAGATTATGTTAGTATATTAATTGCCACCAGACATTAGTTGAGATTTGAAATGGGCAAGTGATAAAACATATGTACATGTTACACAAAAGGCATGAACATTATGAAAGGCCTAATTGAAAGTGATTTCTCATATGGAACTGTAAAAGATTATATACAATCAACTTTGACTTTGTATATATAAGTGTCATATTCTTTACTTCATAAATGAACTTTGCCTTTAAGAACATTTTTGTAGTGTTTGGATGTTTTGTCAAACACTTATGAAACCAAACAAAATTAATGGCTTAAATTTGATACCTGTGATGCAGCTTTTTTCAGGTGTGTGTTGACATATGAACTAGTATTATGACAGCACCACATGACGGGTATGTTACCCTAGCCAGCCACAGTTAGTGAGTTAATCATCTACACAAAACTCATCAATTGGAAAGCACAGAGTAACAGATCTAAGAATATGATGTAGCAATAAGAGAAAGCAGAAGCTTGTATTACACAAATGACTGACAAAATATTCAGTCTGGAATGTGTTGCTTTGACTCACTATCAGCATGTGGCTCTTAACAATGAGATTGTACCTCAGCATTTTGCATCACTGTCAACTAAATCTTTAGCAATTCTGTATTTTTCTCATGCTTCCTAAAAAGTGTGTGTAAAATATGTATGATATGATTTATCTTCTGTGTGGTATAATACATTATGCACCTTTTAAATTAAGTTAATGTTATCCCTTGTAGTTCCTACCACTTCGACCTTCAAGCCAAGCCCATCCACCCCGTCTGCCTGCCATCACATGCTGCACCTGGGTCCCTGTGTCCTTGTATGGGTCAAGCTTCCCCCTCAGACTAAATGCAAGTCATTCATTACAAACAGTATATATCCCGAAACATGCAATGCGCCATACCCACTGTTAATACGGTGTTAATCACGATGTTATTACCTCCGTTTTAATCTGAGCCCCGTCTAAGGGAACACTTGGTGTACCTCGGAGTGGCGTGGTGATGGACTCTGTTTGGCCCATGGGGGAGCGTGTGTCTCCCGCTCCCCCGCCTGAGGTGGAGACTGCTGGCCGAGGGGACCCAACTGTGTCCTCACTAACTGTCCGCGACCCGCCCTCTGTTGGTAAGCAAGAGGAATTGTTACATGTTTATTTCAAAACATATTTTGGATAACATGTACACTTGAATCAATTCTATTTTCATTTAATTTTTCAGCATCATATCCTACAGTAGGTCTGTCAATTAGTCCAGCTGTGTAGGCACCAACCTGTGGGTTCTGGGGTGGCTGTACTGGGGTACTCCAGGTCATCAGACTTCATGTTGGCCAGGGCTGGGTCTAGCTGGGTCTGGTCCAGCACAAGGCTGTCGTACTCTGCCCTACTGGAAGTGGAAAGGAAACGGAGCATGTAGTTTTTCCATTAGTGTTGATACAATAAATATTTCCATATTATGTAAATTGTCTCTCTGCCACAATGTAATGTATCATTTGCTCTGAACTGTGTTGCTGCCACAGTGTAACTTAAATGGCTTGCACTGTGTGTCTGTTGATACATTACTCTAACACTAAAATAGAAAAAAAAGTATTTAAGAGTTTTAATCTTTGAATGATGTTCTTGTTCTTTAACTGAAAAATTCTTAAGCTTTCTTCAATGTTTTTATATTTTTAATCTATCTTATGACACCAGTTTCTTTCACCCATGGAACAATAAATTTACATGTATTTGGCTGTATGATAATTCCTGCCATTACTACAATTGGAAGGCCACTACCTTATGACGTAATTTACACATATAATATTTTGTTCATCTCCATTCTTGTTGTTGACGACCACAGTTGCGCATATCTGGACCCACGTGTAGCCCCCAGTTTTGTTGAGGAGACGGAAGTATGGACTCATGACTTGGCCCTTCTGGATTACTGTGGACACATGATGAACAGTGTTAAAAACTCATGAAAATCAATGAGGTCACTACAAAAATATAAGACACATCACAATAAATATTCCCATAGTAAGTGATCTATAACACACTTCTTTCATATCCATAATTGCATAAAATCAAAATCATTTCTAATATATAATCTCAGGGTTCCTAATTTAAGACCACATTAAAATTAAGTTTCTATTTACTTTCATGTATAACTCTTGGTAAATTGTACATACACTATTACAAACAAATGCCAATTAGAAATAAAATAAGTTCCAAGTTGACTTACAGTCAACGTGGGTCTTTCGTAGCTTTTCAACATCCTGTCCGTGGCAGAGGGAGTAGAGTGAGCGTCCCTGTAGCTCCTCCGCTGTATAGTCCAGCAGATCAGCAACTCTGTGAAGCAATGATCATATAAGTGTCCTACAGGGGATAATAGTAAAGTTCTGGTCATGTTGCATCAAAGAAAGACTGACTTCCTTGTTTTATTTAAACTCATTCAAGATAATGATAAAGTTAATGTTAATATTGATGAAAGAGGTTAGAGAGTCGATATTAGTGACCTACAGGAGGCTACATTAGCAGTTATGTTCCACAATAAAAAAGAATTGGAGAATATTGCTAGTTTTATTTTATCATCTTTCATTATGATCACATTTTGTTCCTTAATTTATTGTGGAAGGAAGAGGCATCCTACATGGGAGAGTACAATAAGTTATGTTCAAACATTTGACACATATATGTGTAGACAGAGATGTTAGTCAGTAATATTCTTAGTTATATCCATAAAGGACACACGCACTCCAAAACTTAAATATCAAGCAGATCACTAGAACTATCATGGCATAACTAGTATTGAGATTTGTAACTTCCACCAAAACGTCCTCTTTACTCACTTGGGTTCGCAGTGCGCTATCCTAAAGTCGAAATTTAATCTGGTCACAAACATGTCAGACTCAAGTCGGACTTCGTGGACCGAGGGCGGCGGCAAGGCGATGGCCAGGGCGACGAGGCCCATCAGTTGGGGCGGGTTCTTGCGGGAGTGGCTGAAGACGTACTGAGGCCGCAGGTGACCCAGGACTAATACTACCTGTGGATTGGGATGCCATCAGATTGCGTGTGTGAGAGATCCTGGCTAACTATGCATGTGGGCATGGGTACTGAGTACGTAATCATTTAGATAGTCCTTATTTTGGCAAAAATAATTTTTATGTCACTACCAGAGACTGTGTGTGTGTGTGTGTGTGTGTTACTAATTTTTTTTACTATATTTTATTAAGGTGTACTTTCTAGCAGGCACTGTCAAATATATGTAAAAATATGCAAAAAAACATGTCTCGTGAGTTTTCATCACCATATGATACCCCTGCAATACTGGGCCGAAAATAGTCCAGTACCAATAATAAAAACCTGCTAACGTAGTTGTTTTCTGATGAAATATTGCTTAGACAAATTCACAAAATCAAAGATAACTTTCGGTGCATGTCAATGATGGTTATGACTTCCTTTCCTATAAGTTAATGCTAGTATGCTTGACTTTCCATCCACACGAGATTATCAGTGACTTAACTGTTAACATTTGTTTGTGTAGTTGAATATTCTGTAACTCATTATTTACTAAATATATATGCCTATAACAGAAACTCTCTCTCTCTCTCTCTCTCTCTCTCTCTCTCTCTCTCTCTCTCGCCACACTGAGATACACAAGACACTCCCTCCCTGCGAACCGTCTGCACTGCTTACTCTATATCCTGAGGTCTTGAAGTGGCACCCCCTCTTGGTTAGCGTGGACTTCATGCGGATGCAGAAGGCTCGGTCGTAACCCTTGAACTGTGAGTTGGCGGTGAGAGCCATACACGTTGCCACTGTGTTGGGGAGGGAAGGGCAGGCGCGGTTTCATTAGCATGGTTGGCGACATGTTGAAGGTATCTATTAGTGCATGCATGAGTCCGTAATATGTTACTTGAGTGCAGGCAGATTCTTGCATACAGGTTAATTAGGTGTCTAAATGTAAAAGTTAATGGCATCTCTGATTTCTTGTTTGGTCATCATTTACTGATTACATGTATTAATTATGAGATGAAATGTTGAATATAAAATCGTGCACACGTAAAATATTTAATAACTGGGAAGTTTAAACATATGATAGAAAAAAATATAACTGATATAACATTCTTCATAGATTATGATGACCAGTAATTTTAATAATGATCACTAATTATATTCACACCTTTACAAATATAAAGGAAACATCAACACTACTATTATATATGCTAGTAATTTGTTAATATTTTAGTAATTAGTAATAAAACAATGTATACTTAAAAATACAATCCAGAAACCAGTAAACAGGCTGCATACATCACACAAATCAAGGTAAAATTTCGTTCACTACTTCATCAGCAATTCCGAGTGTCCCACGTGGGCTTCCCTCTGGACTGTTCCTTTGGCCCTCGCCCTAACCTCCTCATTCTGTCTTTAGGGGCCGGAGCAGTCAAAGTAACAGAGCATTCCTCCTCGGCCACACTCATCACTACTTGGGCTATTATATTTTCACCTAAATATTTACTGAAATTATTATTATATATATATTTTTTACGGTAAAGGAGACTGACCAAGCGCTGAATAATCCGCTAAAAGATATGCCCACAACATGTTTCTTCCACGGACAAATCAAAGCTAATATGATAATGATGAAATTTAGTTCCTGGTGTCCTGATACTCCCATTTTCCTTTTTCTGACTGATGCTAGTTGAGACGACATCGTATTCTTATAATAATTAAGAACGCAACATGACCTTCATCCACATATCAAGACTGGATGAAAAAAAGATCCATATCTCCTCCTCACAAGTGAATCAGATGGGATAACAATACTTGAATAAAGAGTAGGGCAAAAATATTATCTTCTTCGGCTAGTCAAGGTGAAGTACTAGAGGTTAGCACTCCCTCACCAACATCAATCATTAATGGTCCACTGCATGATGAAAGCCTATTCTAATGTTCTAAGCCCCTTGTCTAACGTAGTCTATCCTGCTCCAGCAAAGGCTCTAATTTTATCTTTCCATCTAGTTTTGTCTTTCGTGACTTCACTTGCAGTTCCAGAGTTGCCATTCTGTAAAATCATTGTCCATCTGTAGTCCGGTGTGGCGTCGAACTCCGTCCCTTTGTCGAAAGGTGTCCGAAACTGAACTGCGCATGCGTGGACTTGCTTTTTTTGTCCATTTCATTTCCTAAACTGTCTTTTAATAGCTTATGATAAGCTTAGAGGGCGATAAGCAGGATGGTGGCAATACGTCATACTCAGCTACTACTGTATGGAGAGTATCTCATAAACCTGACCTTGGATCAACGAGAACTCTGAGGAGACAGAGGGACAATCATAAGATTAAAGGTAAGCTTATTCTGAGGTATTAAAAGACGGTGCAGTGAGTGAAATGAACAATATAGCAAAGCCCACACATGCCAAGTTCAATTTGTGGCACTTCTCGACAAAGGGACGGAATTCGACGCCACACCAGTCTACATACGTGCATGACCTGCCACATCAAGAAGTCAAGGTGGACGCCAAAGGGACACATGGTGGGCTGCCCGACGAGGGAAAACACGGAAGCTGATGACTGAAAATTATAAAAAAAACTAATATACAGAGTGACGCAGAGGCCTCCTTACACTCCATTCGGATGAGTGAATGGCGCTCACTACTTGTACAGGAGAGCAAGGCGACCACCGCACCACCCTGTATACATTCAACAGCGACCAGGTGCACTGTAACTACGAACACGGAAGGCAAAAATCACGGGTATGTCTGCCATTTTCTACGCGTCATTCCAGTCAGCAATCATGTCATCAACAACAAAAAAACCCTTCTCGGGAAAATGAACAGGGATATGAAGATGTTCCTGTCATATTAAAGATCGATTATCAACTTTATTATGCCAGTGTGTATTTCTTTAGTTACATTAAATTTTCCAGGTAATTTATTTTCTGATATGCATTGTTTGGAATTTCTGCTAATGTAAAGAAAAGAAAATTGAAACTGTCTCAAACTTTACTTTGAAGATATCACATTTTCATATTACTGTTCAATTTTTTCGGAGTGGTATATTATATACTTTTTGTTGTTGTTGAAATGAGTACTAATTGGAATGGTGCGTACAAACTGGCTAACACACCTCTATTATACACCTGCCCGCCTCACCTGTTTCCCGCTTTCTGAGTCCCACCACCGCTACGAGAGTGAGTGTTGTGTTATTGCGGTTAGCGTACTTACATGGGAGCTTACCGTCAGGGTTCATGGTTGCCTGTGAGCCTGTCGCGCCCTCTTCCGAGCCGAGGGAGGACGGGGAGGGGAGTGGCTGGCCTGTGGCGAGGGTCAGGCCCAGCTGGTCCGCCAGTTCCTGGTGGTCCTGCTGGTGGATGTAGTCAAACACGCTGCTTCCTGTCATCTCCACCTGCAAGGAGGGAGGGAGTAGCGGTAGGGCTAAGTTGGGGGCATATACTAAAGCTGAGCATGACCTCAGTGCTCACCTCCAGCCTGTGGCAGGAAATAACCCATGAACCATGCACAGGGCTAGGTAGTGTGACATCTGGGGCACCAGTTTACATTCCCCAGGTGTCCCAGGTACCCATTTATCGACCACTCCGAAAGGGACATTCTTCCACAACAACTACTATACTAATGCAACTATTCCAGTGCTACATCTACAATAATAATAATAATAATAATAATAATAATAATAATAATAATAATAATAATAATAATAATAATAATAATAATAATAATAATAATAATAATAATAATAATAATAATAATAATGATAACAACAACAATGTGTGTATGTGTATGTGTGTGTGTGTGTGTGTGTGTGTGTGTCAGACATTTCTCTCTCTCTCTTTCTCTCCCCTAGACTCGAGAGGTTATTTTGTTATTTTCTTTTCCTTCTCCCTTTGTCTTCGTCTTCGCAACGCGCTCAATTTACCGTTAATCTCATCTCGTTTTTTTCTTTACCTTGCAAGCTCGCTCCCTTCCTTCTCCTTTATTTTTCTCTTCCCTCCACTTCCCTGCTTATCCTCTTACCTGTTTCTTCGGAGCTTTCGTCGCCTTTGGGAAAAAAAGCCCAAACAATCGTGTGTGTTGGCTATTTTTTTTATTATTTTCTTTCTCTCTCTTATGGAGCTGAAGGAATATTTCTTTCGCTTCATTTTTTCCCTCCTACGTTTCCGTTTCCTTTTCTTTTCAGGTGCCGGGGTGGAAAGTACAAAGGCTCCTCCGGTAACATATATTCTCCTGCTACTGCTGTGTGTGTTCTTTTCTCTCTCTCTCTCTCTCTCTCTCTCTCTCTCTCTCTCTCTCTCTCTCTCTCTCTCTCTCTCTCTCTCTCTCTCTCTCTCTCTCTCTCTCTCTCCTGCTTGTGTTGGAGAGAATCCCTCCTCCTCCTCCTCCTCCTCGTCGTCGTCCTCCCCTCGCAGTATCGAGCCGGGGAGGGAGGGAGAGAGAGACGTGGCCAGCATCCCAAGTAGGTCGGCCGCAATGCGAAGACTGGCGGGGTGGAGAGGCCCGCTCCTCCACCTCCTCCTCCTCTTCCTCCTTCACTTCCTCGTTCTATTTCTTCCTCTCCTCCTCTTCCTCCTTTTCCTCTTTATTTTCTTTCTTCATCTTCTCCTCTTCCTTATTTTTGAGCCAACTGCTTCTCTTGCTCTTTTGCGATCTTCTTTTCCTTTCTTGGGTAACTCTTTCTCCTCCTCCTCCTCTTCCACTTCCTCGTTCTATTTCTTCCTCTCCTCCTCTTCCTCCTTTTCCTCTTTATTTTCTTTCTTCATCTTCTCCTCTTCCTTATTTTTGAGCCAACTGCTTCTCTTGCTCTTTTGCGATCTTCTTTTCCTTTCTTGGGTAACTCTTTCTCCTCCTCCTCCTCCTTCACTTCCTCGTCCCATTTCTTCTCCTCCTCCTCCTCCTTTTCCTTTTTATTTTCTTTCTTCATCTTCTCCTCTTCCTTATTTTTGAGCCACCTACTTCTCTTGCTTTTTTTCGATCCTCTTTTTCTATCTTGGGTCACTCCTTCTCCTCCTCCTCCTCCTCCTTCACTTCCTCGTCCTATTTCTTCTCCTCCTCCTCCTCCTCCTTTTCCTCTTTATTTTCTTTCTTCATCTTCTCTTCCTTATTTTTGAGCCCACTCCTTCTCTTGCTCTTTTTCGATCTTCTTTTCCTTTCTTGGGTAACTCTTTCTCCTCCTCCTCCTCCTCCACTTCCTCGTCCTATTTCTTCTTCTCCTCCTCCTCCTCTTTGTCGATCTTCACTTCCTTTTCCTTCATTTCTTGGACCATTCCTTCTCCTCCTCCTTCATTTCCTCGTTCTATTTCTCTTTCTTCTCCTCCTCCTCCTCTTTCTCTTCATCTTCTCTCTCCTCCTCTTCCTTATTTTCTCTCCCTCAACATGTATTGCTTTTCTTATCAATGCTTTAAGTGTCTTTTGCTCTTCTATCACTTATTCTATTTTTCCTCCTCCATTTTCTCCTCCGCTTTTTTTTTTCTCTCCGTTTCCGTAACTTTGCTCTCAAAATATATTCCTTTATTTCCCTTTTCTTCCCGATATTTGTTTCGTCTATTTTTTTTTTATCATTCTCCTTCACTTACTCGCTATCTTCATCATTCTCCTAATTATCGTATTTATTAGTGTTTTTTTCCTTCGGCATTTTCCTTTATATTCACGTTATTTCATCTATTTTTGGTTGCTGGGAGGTTCCTGTTTTTCTCTCCCCTTCTCTTCCTCCTCCTCCTGTACTTATGTCCTTTCTACTCCAACTCCTTTCACAGTTTACTCCTTTCTCTCCTCTTATTATCTCCGTCATTTTATTCGTTTTCTATTTATCAAAGTAATGCTTCTTTTCTCTCCCTTTCAATTTCAGTTTTCTTGTCCCTCCTTTTCTAACGCTCCACCTCCTCCTCTTCTTCTTTCCCGACCGCATTTTCCTCTCGTTTTATTAAAGTCATGTTTCTCTTCCTCTTCTTTCGGCTCCTTGTATTTTCTTCCTTTCATGATAAATTCCCCAAGATCTTCCGCCTTATTTTTCTTTCCTTGCTTTTTAATTCTATTTCATCACGGTTTTCTTACGCTGTTTTGCTTTCAAGGTATGTTTTCTCTTGTTCATATTCTTCCTCTTCTTCCTCCTCCTCCCTCTCTTTGTCATTTGCATTTCATATTCTATCCTTCACGTTCTCCTTTCCTTTTCGCGTAAGTCTCCCTCATCTTCATTTCCGTTCATACAAATTTTTATTCCACCTTTGTCCCTTTCTCCCTTTGTTTCAGCTTCCCCTCCAACTCTTTTTCTTTGTTTTTCTTTTCACGTTCTTAATAGATTCCTCTCCACAACTCTTTTTTCGGTTTTGTTGTTTCCACCAAATCTATTTCTTTATGTATCATCTCTTTTTCCCGCTCTCTTCCTTGCTTCAGTTTTCAAGTATACGCTTCTATCCTTTATTTTATCAAGGTTTTTCTTTACCTTGATTTGTCTCTCCAGCTACTCGTGTTTTCCTTACCTATGATTTCTTTATTTTTTGTTTCCTTTCCTGTTTTCCCTTTCAAGTGCCTTTCTAACCTTCTTTTTCAAGCTTCCTTTCGTTTCCATTCCTCTTGGGTTCCTTTTTTTTTTCTACTTCAGGTTCTTCTTTCATTTATCATCAATCATCATCCATCGCTTATATCACGTTTTTTTTATCAGCTTTCTTTTCTATTCCTTTTGGGCTTCATTTTTTTCTTTTCCACCTCCCTGTGACCTCTTTACATCATCCCAGTTCACACTTAATCCCCACTCAACTTTTTTCTAGTGCCCTTCTGATTTTTTTTTCGTATCCAGTTTACCTTCTCTTCCATGCCTCCAGGGTTTATAGTTTTCTCTTTGCAGATTCTCCTTTATCCCTTCTCCTTCACTCATCATCATACTAGTCACTCCTCTCCCTTCTCTCACCCCTTCACACGATCATCAAAGTGAGAGGGCCGAGGGTTTCCAGTTGTGTCCTGATGCCTATTTCAAACACCCAAAACACTTGCAGCTCTTTACGTTGTCTGCGTCTTCCGGTATCCTTATAGCAGAACCATGCGCAATTTTTTTATGATCCAAGATAGACCGAGGGAAACGCTGTAGTGAACGACCCCCCTATTTTGTTACACTGCTGACAAAGTATTTAGCTTCCTCATTAACTGTGGCTGTGTTGATCTCTTGGCTACAGCGCTGGATCGTAATATAATTTCGAATCCATTTAGACATTTTCCGAGCTTTAAAGTTTAACAGTCACATCTAGGACACATAAGCGTGATTACTCACTAGTTTTGCTTTTTATATGAATGTATACAAATGGGTTTAGGGGCTGAAAATCTGAAAAAAATCGATTACTTTTCTTACCTGCGACAGACCGAGGTAGATGGACACGGTTTCGGAGATGTAAAGGAATCTTCCGTCGGCCGCGAGAGTGAAGGCGAACCCGTCGAGGCTCTGAAGGACGTGGGTGCCCTGGTGGGTCTCGAAGATGTCCATGGTCATCCCGGACATCGTGCGAGGCCTGATGTTGGCGCCTGGGGGAGGAAGAGGAACGGTCAGGGGGGAGAGAAGGTCAGGTACACGTTGAACCTTGAAATAATGAAGAAAGAATATAATGAAGAAAGAATATAATGAAATCAAGACAAATAATTAAATCACGCCAACACGGAATTCACAAAAAGATAGATAGATAGAGATAAATACGAGAATAGATAGATAGAGTAAATCAGTGTTTTTCCTTTGTTTTCCTTTATATCTTCAGGATACCATAGGCAACTTTCAAACTTTTCCTTCATTTAAAGCCTTCATCTGTATCCTTTATCGCATAGAAAAGACACACGCCAGACATACACATGCACGCACACACGCAGACACAGGACCCCAGCATGCGGGACGCGGGGCTGCTGGTGGAAGTAACGCGATAAATGAGGATTATGGGGCGGGCGAGGACGCTGCCTGAATGGAGGTGAGGAGCCGTGAGGGGCAGCGAGGAAGCCTGAGTGAACCCATTGTGGCGGCGCCCTGTGTTTTGGGGACGGCGTCTAGCTCCCTCGTAGTCATCGGAGGCTGCGTGCCATATTCTTTTTCGGTCCCCAAGCTCACACATTTGACAAGGCGTACAGGGTTACCAGATTATCGTATTCATCCACTCAGCACATTGTATTTTCCCGTTTCTGAGTCACGGCTATCGCAAACAAACGCCAATAAGTAATGCTTTTAACGAGAACTTTAACTGGAATTTCGTTGTATGTGTGGGTAAGAAAGTTTTGGGCCCTGGAACTGATAAATGCAATGTTTTGAGTACGATAATTTGACAACGCTGCTATCGTAGGAGTTTTGGGCATTTCCAGAGGTATTTCTATGACCCTGGTGGTAGTTTGATCTTTCTTCTGTGTCATGAAGTTGAAAAAACACTCATGAAAACTCGATTAATCTCCTTTTAGGCCTTTGAAATGGTTGACATGAGGTGGAAGCGTCTGAAAATACTAACCTTCATGTCTTTTATTTTTTATTTTTTTAGTGTATGCGTATGCTGTGAGATGTTATATTCTCTCTCTCTCTCTCTCTCTCTCTCTCTCTCTCTCTCTCTCTCTCTCTCTCTCTCTCTCTCTCTCTCTCTCTCTCTCTCTTTCACACACACACACACACACACACACACACACACACATTGTTAAGCACACATTAGTAAAACTGGTTCATAAAGTATACGACCAAGGTTATATCAAAATTTGCATGAGGAGGAGGAAAAAGAGCAAGGGGAGAAAGAGAAGGAGGAGGAGGAGGAGGAGGAGGAGAACGAAGGAGGTGTGAAGGAAAAGAAATACAAGCAGACACAATGAAATAAAATATGCAAAAAGGGAGAAAGAAAGAAGAGAGAGAGAGGGGGAGAGGAGAAGAGAGAGAGAGAGAGAGAGAGAGAGAGAGAGAGAGAGAGAGAGAGAGAGAGAGAGAGAGAGAGAGAGAGAGAGAGAGAGAGAGAGAGAGAGAGAGAGAGAGAGAGAGAGAGAGAGAGAGAGAGACTAACACCGACAGATGATTCCCAACACTCACAATATTTTGATCCCCAGAGTGATCACCATCATCTCTCCAAACACCAACTCTCTCTCTCTCTCTCTCTCTCTCTCTCTCTCTCTCTCTCTCTCTCTCTCTCTCTCTCTCATATAAAATAACAGGTTGAAGTAAAAAAAAAAAATCTTCAAAAATTAGTTGAGGAAAAGGCGAGGCGTAAAACAAGGAAATAGTAAAAACAAGGTTGAGTTTTGATGAGAAAGTCTGAGAGAAAAGTTTGGAGGTGAAAAAGAAGAAAAGGAGGAGGAGGAGGAGGAAGGAGGTGGATAGGAGAGGAAGGGAAGGAGGAAGAGGAGGGAGGTGGATAGGAGAGGAAGGGAAGGAGGAGGAAAAGGAGGCAGCGCGGTGGTAGGAGGGAAGAAAAAAACATGAAAAATAAAACATCTCGAAGGAGTTTTATGAGAAAAATGGAGGCGAGAAAGACGGAGGGAGGAGGAGGAATCTGAGGAAAACAATGAGATAAATAAGGGCGAAAAATAAGAAGAGAAAGAAGAGGAAAGATAGAAATGCGGAAAATAAAAACACTGAAGACTGAATTAACCGGGAAATGAGAGAAGAGGAAAAAAGGAAAAAATAAGAAGAGAAAGGAGAGGAAATAAGATAGAAATTCGGAAAATAAAAACAACACTGAAGACTTAATTAACCGGGAAATGAGAGAAGAGAAAAAAGGAAAGAATAAGAAGAGAAAGGAGAGGAAAGAAGAGAAATGCGGAAAATGAAAACACTGAAGACTTAATTAACCGGGAAATGCGAGAAGAGAAGAAAGGAAAGAATAACAGAAGTGGAAACAGAAGGAGGGGAAACCTTATATAAACAAAGAAATGGTAATAAAAAAAACGAAAAAAAAAAAAAAAAAAAAAAAGCAATGAGAAGGCAAATAGAAGTGAATGGAGGAAAGAAGGACGGCAATTAAAGAGGGGAAGAGGGTGAAGAGCTTACTAAAGAAAAAGGGAAAGTGAGGAAATGGAAAGAGAGAGAGAGAGAGAGAGAGAGAGAGAGAGAGAGAGAGAGAGAGAAGGGGGGAGTGGGGGGTAGGGTCGCCGGCTCATAACAGTGCCAGACTAATCCTCCTTTCCCCCTCGTGTTTGCCGCCAGTAATCAACCCGCGGAGGGCGTTATTGCACGTCTCTTTCCCGATGGTGTGTGGTCACGTGCCTCGGCCTGGCGACGTGTAGGCTACGGGTCCGCCACCATGCAGGAACGTGTACACCAAGAGACCCCGTGTGTGTGTGTGTGTGTGTGTGTGTGTGTGTGTGTGTGTGTGTGTGAATGTTTTTTTTTTGCAACAAAGCAGACAGCTCAAGGGCACACAAAAAAGGAAACAGTAATAAATAAAAGCCCGCTACTCGCTGCTCCTAAAATGAATCAAGAGGTGGCCGAAAGAGGGGTCAATTTCGGGAGGAGAGGTGTCCTGATGTTAAGTAGTCATAATAAAAAGAAATCAAGAAGAATAATAGTTTACACAGAAATGGGATACAAAGAAGTTACGGGCTAGTGAATGATGTTGAGGTTAAGCAGTGAAAAAGAAAAGAAAAAGAAAAAAAGAAAAAAGTAAACAGAAATGGGGAAAAGAAAAACAATATAGAAGTTGCTGGTTGGTGAGAGCGTTCACACACACACACACACACACACACACACACACACACAGACTGACCCTCCTTCCCCCCCAAACACACCCAATCCCCTCTACAGGCCCCCTCCCCCTCCCCCTCTACACACCAACGTAATAAACCATAAAACTAGAGTCCTCAATCCTTCCCGCAGTCCTTTGAATCCACGCCGAGGGATCAACAGCCGCTAACTACCCGGCGCCCTTGTCATTACGCTCGTTAGGGCAGTTACGATCATTCCCGCCGCCCGCCGCTCGGCCCTAATGACCCTTGACACAGCGAGTGACCCCTAATATGACCTCTCGTGTGGGGTCACTCATAAGAGGGAGAGGGAAAGGAAAGGGGAGAGGAGGAGGAGGAGGAGGAAGTGAGGGCCTAAATGGTAAGATAGCGGAGGGTAAGAGGAAGAGACATTTGAAGAGGAGGAGGAGGAGGGGGAGGAGGAGGAGAAAGGAAAAGTGTTAAGAAGAGAGGAAAAGAAGGGATAATAGGAGTTAGAGGAGAGATTGAGAGTAAGAGGAGGGAAGAAGGAAGATAAATGAAGTGAGAGGAGGAGGAGAAGGAGGAGAGGTAAGAAGTGAGGAGTGAGGATAATAGGCCAGTCATTTTATGGATATACCCACCACAAATTGCAATAGTAATGAAACTTGGCATTTTTGCTTCTTTTGACCCATGTAATAACATAGTAAAAGTCAAGGAAATTCGAGGCATTGGAACACATTCATTTCGAGCAACCACTTTTTGAAAGTTATGCACGAAAATACGCTAATAGAAATGGCATAACATTTTTTGTTATAACAGTGCTTTTGTTATTTCTTTCACATTTCTCAAAAGATGTCAAACATCATCGAAAGTCAATCGGAGGGCAGTGACTTGCGTAAGATTGTACTGCGCATGGGGGGCTTCCACACGTTGATGAGCTTCTTGGGGAGTATTGGAAATATCATGTCAGGATCTGGACTGCGCTCTGTTCTGGAACTGGTGTATGCCGAGAACACTGTAATGCACATGCTGTCTGGCAAGGCATATGACCGAGCTATCCGTGGGCATCTCTTGGTTGATGCAGCACTGAACACTCTCCTCGCAGAAAGGATACTTGGTACGCTAGTGCCTACTTGTTCGCAGGCTAAGAATGATGGTCCTCAGGGTATTGTAGAAGATGACGAACCAAGTGAAGACGAGATAATGCAAAGCATAGATGATGCACAGGCAGCCATAGATCCACATGATACCGAGTCAGGGTCGCAAAGTGTGGGAACTGGACCAATTGACCTGTGTGAGCTGCGAGACCTGTATGATTCATTGATGAAGGGTGAGTGTTCTACTGAAGATATCCTTTCAGCCCCGGTTCTGGACTCTGTTCGTGACATCATGAATGTTGCCCGACAATCGATGAAGGATCTACGTACTGCACAGCTATGGCTGCAATACATGGACATGATTGACATATTGAGGACATTCCTGAGGTCGGAACGCACTGGTGACTGGCGTCTGCACGTGCACGCTTTGCACGACATGTTGCCCTACCTGGCAGCTGCAGGCCACAATCTCTACACCAAATATATTTACGTCTACCTGCAGCGACTGGCACAACTGTCTATTCAGCACCCCGAGGTCCACCACCAGTTCCAGAATGGATATCACGTAGTGCGGCGCTCAGATCGGTACTGGGCCGGCTTGTCCACAGATCTTCTGATCGAGCAAGTGCTCAGGAGAAGTGTGAAAACCACAGGGGGACTGACAAGGGGCCATGGCATGAGCGAGTCGCAAAGGATCACGTGGCTGCTGTCCACCCCCATATGTGCAGAGGTCAACATGGCCTTGCAAGACAACACATCAGTGCCGTATGGGACCAGTGACCAGCACAAAGAACAAAGAGCAGCTCGACAAGCACGGGACACAGATGACACGCACAAACTCATTGGCTACCTGTCATCAAAGGATCCCTTTGGAAACGATCCAACTCTGCAAAGCATTGACACTGGCATCACAGCTGGAGATTCGGTCAATGCTGACCAAGCAGCGTCAGTGGGCAGGAAGATCTTAGATGGAATGGTTGGCAAAAAGGTTCTTGATCACACGTTCAAGAAAAAAAATCAGGTTGTGACTTTAGACACACGTTCATCAGTGAAAAATGGCAAAGAATCTGTTCTGATAGATCCACAACTGTTGTTCCAACGTTTGAGCACGGCAGGATCACGCTGTGATGACCTCACTGATGTCTTCAAGTACGAACTATGCAGTTACCCACCAGCACTGTTTCAGACCATTGATATCCTGCTTGAGGCCGACAAGCCAGCGCTAGCCGAGGCCATTTGGAAACAACTCCCCCTTGCCGTTCGCAACACAGTGCTGCCACAGAATGTGCAATATGTTCTGGATGGTGGGGCATTGCTACACAGAATTCCTTGGAATTTTGGCGAGACCTATGAAGGAATCTCCAGTCACTACATACGATATGTTGGAGACAGGTATGGTAAAGCTGTCATAGTGTTTGATGGATATGTGAGCGCACCCTCCACCAAAGATGTAGCGCACAGCAGGCGCGTTCGATCTCACAGCAGTCCCCTTGTCAACTTCACAAAGGACATGGTATGTACTATGAAGAAAGATGACTTCCTTGCCAACCAAACAAATAAACAAAGCTTCATCAATCTACTGAGTGATGTACTTCAACAACAGCACAACGATGTTCTTCATGCCAGGGCAGATGCAGATGTCCTCATAGTGGAGACAGCCATTGCATGCAAACACACCAAGGACACCGTGGTAGTTGGCGATGACACCGATCTTCTTGTTCTCCTATGTAGTCGTGCAGGGCCCACATCACACAACCTGTTCTTCCGACCTGAGCCTAAGCTGACGTCAAGGAGGCAAGCAAGATGTTGGAATATCGAGCAAGTGCAAAAGACACTTGGACGCCATGTGTGTGACAAGCTCCTTGTGGCACATGGACTCCTGGGTTGTGATACCACGTCAAGACTGTACTCCATTGGCAAATCAGCAGCTTTGAAGAAGCTGAACTCCAGTGCGTATTTCTCTGGGCTTTTGGCAACGTTCAACACTCCTGGAGCGTCGAAAGAGGATGTCATGACAGCTGGAGAGAATGCCGTGGTTTGCTTGTACAATGGCCAGCCAGGGTAAACACTGGACATACTAAGGCTTCAGCGCTTCTGCCAGAAGGTTTCAACAAGCACTGTCAGAGTTGAGCCTCGTACCCTGCCCCCTACATCAGCATCTGCAAAGCAACATTGCCTACGGGTGTATGTTCAGGTTCAGCAGTGGCAAGGAGTTGGCATGGATGCCAATGGTTGGGGATGGGCTATCCGTGACGAGAGAATGGTTCCCGTTATGACCGAGATGAAGCCTGCTCCAGATTACCTGCTAGATGCCATCCACTGTGGCTGCAATACAGACTGCAGCACCCGACGATGCAGCTGTCGCAAGTACAACCTGGAATGCTCTTCCGCCTGCAGTGAATGCAAAGGACTTCACTGTTCTAATGTGACCTTGCCAGAACCAGAAAGTGATCCAGAAGAAGAATGCGCTCTTGCTGGTCCTGAAGATGAATAAACATTTGTCAGTGTGGTCTGGTACATGGAGATGTCTTGGCAACATGATTAGACTTGACTCTCAGTTCATTCAACTCTTGATCCTTGGTCATGGTCATCTTAATTTAGCTAAGGTGAATGCCGGTGTCGTAATGTAACATGTATACAGTTGTTTGTCTAGACTCTAGAATATACACTGAAAATTTTATGCAGATTTTTTTTCTTCAAACCTTCTCTTAATGATTGCAAAATTTGGAAATGTTCCAATGCTTCGATTTTCCTTGATTTTTAGTATGTCATTCTCCACTAAATTTGACATTGAAAAATGCATGTTTCATTACTATTGCAATTTGTGGTGGGTTCGACCCAAAAATGACGTAGAATGACTGGCGTATAAGAGGAGTTAGCGGAGATGAGGAGGGGGAGGAAGAGGATGAGAGGTAGAAAGTACGGGATGATGATGATGATGATGATGGTGATGATGAGGAGGAAGCGAGAAGGAAAACGTATATGAAGCTGGAAATAATGAGAAAGAAAGCTGAAAAATTTATACACAAAAATATGAAAATAAAGTAATCAAGAAACAAAGAAGTACTGAAGCAAAGGCGGAGAAAATAGAGAACGATGGAGAGATGAGGCGGGGGAGGAGAAGGGGAGGGGGGGGGGGGAGCAAGAAGAAGGGAAACAAAGAGGAGAAAGAAGAAGAGAAGGGATGAGGAGATAGAGAGAATAAAGAAAGGGACTCAGGAAAAAGAAGAGGAAGGAAGGAAGGAAGGGAATTATGAGGAAACTTTTACATCATCACTCGCCCTCGTCCTCATGCTAACTACTTAACTACCTGACAACTTTATTATGAGGCTCTAAAACCGGCGGGCTATGAAGGGATTGGGTATGTCTACTTATTTATCTATCAGTTCATTGACGTCCATTCTTATCTACTCCTACACTCATCTACTCGTCTGCAAATCTACCTGCCGATCACTCAACTAATTACGTCATTCATCTACCTGTCTGTACACTCATTTACATTCCTATATACTCTTGGACTCATTTATTCATCTACATATGTCTAGTTATCAATTTACGAAGCAATATAATTTTTCTTTGTATCTCTTTTTGTCTATGAACTAAACTTTTGTTGTCTTAATTTATCTATTCGTCCATCTATTTACTTTTCTTTCTATTCGCACGCATACCGACACACACACACACACACACACACACACACACACACACACACAACATTAATAACGCAGCCACGACATTCTTGGCGTTCTTTGGCCTCGCTCTAGATATTCATAATTCAGGGACGGCCATGTTCCCTCCTCGCAGCCTCTCTTTCTTCACTCCCTCCAGCCTTCTTTATCTCTCCCTCCCTCCTTCCTTTCCTCCCTCCCTCCTCTATCACCTTCACTCCCACTTCATCCCTCCTTTTCCTTTTTCCTGTCTCTACTTTATCCTGTCTTCTTCCTCTGATTCTCTTGCTCCTTCCCCTTTCTGCTATTCTTCTTCCTATTTCTTCTTCCTTCATTATTAGCCTTCTTTATCCCCTTATCCCTCTCTCTTCTTTTGCTTCCTCTAACACACACTCTCTCTCTCTCTCTCTCTCTCTCTCTCTCTCTCTCTCTCTCTCTCTCTCTCGGGTATATCTGAATCGCTTTCAAAACTCCATTTCTCGGTCATTGAAGGTCCTCGCCCACCACAATGCGAGACAAAAGGAAAGGCGACAACTCCCTTTCATCTCTCATTCTTCCCCGGGTTTCCTTTATCACCCACCCCCACCCCCGACCGCTGCTTCCCTATTCTTCTTCTTAGTCTTCTTATACTACTGCTTCTACTTTTTCTCTCTCGTCATTCTCTTCTTTGATGTCTTTTCTTTTTCCCAAGTTTTCCTTTATCTCCCCTGTCCCTTGCTTCTCTCTTCTTCTTCTTGGCTTTCTTCTTATACTGCTTCCTCTGCTTTTTCCTCTTCGTCTGTCTCTCCTTTTCCATATTTTCTTTTTCCTCAGTTTTCCTAATCCGCTGCTTTTCTATTCTTCATTCTTCTTCATCTCTCCATTTCAGTATTTCTTTTTATTATTTCTTCCTCCTCTTCCAAACGCCATCAAGACGCCCCATTCACACCTTTAATACCTTTTCCTTCCGTCTATTCCCTCCACACTTCCCTCTCCTTCCCCTCATTCTTACCTCTCCTTTCTCTAACCGTCCCCTGCATCCCTCTTTCTCCACTCAAACGCTCCAAATAACCCCCAGTGCTCCATCCTTTCGTCTCGCCGCTTCTCCCTTACTCCAAGTTCTCCCTCCTCCTCAGTAACTCCATTCCCTTCGTCATCTTCCTCCCCAAAAGCCACAAGGAGCATTTACCCCTCACCCCCACCCCCTTGGCCTTCTCGTTGCTCTTCAGTTTTTCTTTTTTCCTGTTCCCGAGTCCGCTTTTTCCCTCCTCCTCACCCTCCTTCGCCCTCCCTCCGACCCTCCTCGCCCTCCCTCAGCTCTCGGCCATATTGCGTTCATTTGTCTTCGGGGGCGGCGGAGTCACATTTGTATATACCGGGGAATATGTGAGCGAACGGGGCTGTCAGATGCGTCGTGGCGATAACAGCAGCTCATCGCGTGGCGTCTGGGCCGAGTTGGTGGATGTGTCATAGCGTCGACTTGGTGTGTTTATTATCATTTTTCTCCCTCCCTCACTCACCCCTTGTTTATGACTTTTTTTTTTTTTGAGTTGAAAAAAGGGGGAGAAAGGGAAGGAGCAGGAAGGGGAGGAGGAGATGGAGGCAGTTGGTTGTCTCGAAAAAAAGTGTTTACTGGATGCATGAACTGTTGTTGCGTACTGTCAGAAAGGAAGGAAGAAAGGAAAGCAGTTAAAAGAAGGGAGAAAGGAAGACGTAGAAGAAGGAAGGCATTAAAAAGGAAGGAAAGGTAAGATAAAGAGGAGGAGGATTAAGGAGACAAAAGAAAGGAGGAGAAGGAAGGAATCAAAGAAGGAAGGAAGGAGATGAAGGGAAGGATAACGAGTGGGAGACAATAGGAGAGAGAGGAAGGAAAGCAGAGATGGAGAAAGGAAAGAAGGAATGGCAAAGAGGATAAAGGGGGATAAAACGAGTAGGGAGACAACAGAAAAGAATGGAAGGGATGGAAAGCAGGGAGGGAGAGAAAGAAAAGAAGGAACGAGAGATGAGCTAATGACAGAGAGGGGAGGACGAGCAGGGAAACAAAAAGAAAAATAGCAGGAAGGAAGGAAGAAAAATTCGAGAGATGCCAGACAAGATATAGACGGCAGGACACGAGGCATGATAAAAGCTGAATGAAGATAGACAACACGACGAGGAGGGCGGAGCGGAGGGATAATGTATGGACGTGATCTCCTCGATATGACTTCTGTATCGGGAATGAGGTAACGCTGGTGTCCCCCTGCATGATGTAACAGTTCCCCAGACATACCAGGAATAGTTCGTCTAGGTTCAACATTACGTATCTCGCTCATTATGCAATACCTGGGATCTGAAAGAAGGCATCAGATTATAGAAAAAAACTCCGCTTGGAATTAGAAGATATAAAAAAGAGATAAGTTTTGATATATAGAATCCCAATGAAGGAAAAAAAGCAATTGGATGAAAAAAAAACTTTCCAACCGATTTAAAGGTAATTGAAAATGACAAGAACATAATTATAAAAAGTTATATAGCCTGAAAAGGGGGAAAAAAATACCTATTGAATGAAAACCTTAATAGCGCGTTCAATTCAACAAAAACAGTAACATCAAAAAAATAATTACATGCTAAAAAATCAAATGTAATCCCAAGAAGATATAAATGAATAGAAAATTATTATAAGGTAAAAAAAGGTAAGAAAAGCGAGAGTAGGGCAGGGCCAGTTATCAGTGTCCTTGTTCGCCCCTTTCACGTCAGCAGTCTCCGGGCCCTGTTTCTCTATCCTGCCCCGCGCCGCCCCGCCCCGCCCCGATCCTCGCTTCGGCGGTAACACGAGGCCTAACACGCCTTCCCCATGATCTTAGCGGGGCGACGTTTACTTCGGGGATTCGTGATGGAGTGAGCCCGCGAGGGTCGTGGATCATGCGTTTGTGTGTGTGTGTGCAGGGCGGAGAGGGGAGTGAAGGGGGTGGGGAGGACTCTTAGGGCCGTATTTTTAAGACACCATCGCTTCTCACATCAACTATTTCTAAAGGTCAAAGAGGGGATCAATCTATTTTTCATGAGTGTTTTTTAAGGTTCATGGCACAGAAGAAGGATCAAACTACCACCAGGGTCCTAAAACTACCCTTGGAAAGGTCTACAGCTCCTACGAAAGCCATGTCAAATATGTGAACTTGGGCAACGAAATGTTTTAAAATACGACCCTTACTTTTTGCCGCGTCCCGCCCCGCCCCTTCCCTTACCCTACCAGTGCCATGTAATCTCAACCCGCTTCCAGTCTTTAGCAAGTGATCTGTGTTGCAAGCATTTTTTTCTCCTTTTCCTTTTCGTTTACCTCTTGGGCTGCCTCCTCCCGGTCTTCGTCTACCTTCGCTTAGCATAAACAAAAAGGAATTGTATGAATCTCAATGTGATGATCAAGTTGCTTACAGTTCCTCGATTATGTCTGACAAATTACGAAAGAGCATGATAGCTACACGTCGAAAGCAAAAATAATGAAGTAAAAAAAAATGATTTGCTTGATTTAGTATCCTTGGAGTTATTTTTTTCCAGTAAAGTACATATGTGGTGAAGGTTTTGTGTTTTTGTGAGATGTGCTTCTTCGGAGGATACAGTTTTGAATATCATGGGAAACATTCAAAGCTGTTGCTATGTAGAGGGGATAACTGAAGGCTCCTTATCAGTCTTTCTTTCTAGAATTGAAATCGCTAGCTTGAAAAGTACCCCACTGGTTCCTTATGCGACTTTTCCTTATGTCCTTGATTGCTTTTTAGTATTATTTTTTACCCTCATCCTTCATCGGGAAACGCTTCGTGATATTTATTAATACAACCCTGACAACGCATCATTAAGTCCTTGAAATTATGTGACATTCAACTCACTAAACGATCTATTGGTGGCGGATTATATGGCGTATGATTCACTAATACAACCCACAACCCCCATTAATAAGTGCTTGGAATTACGGGCTTGGCGGCGCGTAAGGAACGAAGGTCATAAATATCTGATGGAACGGTGAGATATCCCGAACATTGCCTCAGAACCCCCTTGTGACTCTCTCTCTCTCTCTCTCTCTCTCTCTCTCTCTCTCTCTCTCTCTCTCTCTCTCTCTCTCTCTCTCTCAGCTACAAATTCGCCCATAAAACGCTCGTCTCGCGTCCCCTGGGAAACAAACAGAAGGCAGAGAAGACAACAACAAAAACAACAACAGAAACGACGACAACAATGGCAAGGACGAGGACGACGACGAGGACGACACAAATATAACGAAAAAAGGGGAAAAAATCGAGATCCAATGGAGAGAGAGAGAGAGAGAGAGAGAGAGAGAGAGAGAGAGAGAGAGAGAGAGAGAGAGAGAGAGAACGACAAAGAAAACGGACACGCACGAAGAAGAACAAAAAGGGATAAAAAACAGGAAAAAAGTAAGAGTTCGGGAGTGGATGAGAGAGAGAGAGAGAGAGAGAGAGAGAGAGAGAGAGAGAGAGAGAGAGAGAGAGGGGGGGGGGGGAGGGGAAAAAAAGAGAGGGGAACAACGCCGAAAATCAAAACACCAATCGAGGATCCGCCGCGGGGGCAAACGATCGTCATTTGTTTGGCATCGAGAGTTTGTAGTCCCTCGGAGGAAGACGGGACCCGCGGAGGAGATGGAGTGTAAAAAACAATGATAAGGTCAGATGAACGGGGACTGTCCTGGGCGGCGGAGGTCAGCTTGAGGGATGACAATGATTCCGCCATCTGGAGAGGAAGGGAGTGTGTGTGTGTGTGTGTGTGTGTGTGTGTGTGTGTGTGTGTGTGTGTGAGAGAGAGAGAGAGAGAGAGAGAGAGAGAGAGAGAGAGAGAGAGAGAGAGAGAGAGAGAGAGAGAGAGAGAGAGAGAGAGAGAGAGAGAGAGAGAGAGAATGCTTCGGGGTCAAAGAAGTGTTTTACTTATCGCTGGAATGACCTTATGGAATGATAAATAGGGAACGTTAATATGTTTTACGACTATGAGCAATTTATTAATGATTTACGAGTCCCTTTTTTTTCTAGGCTCATATAATACCATCTTTTACTTTTTCTATGTTATTTTCCGCTTTTCGTTTGATATTCTTTCTGCCTTGTGGTTTATTTTAAGCTTTTTTTTTACATTTTTTAACCTTTCCTGAATGATGGTGTTCTTTCTTCTCTTCGTTCTTTTTACTTTATAATTTACTTTACTTTCTGTCTTTATTCGTAGCTATAATTCTTTTTATGCACAATGTTTCTCTATTTTATTCTTTCTTCCCTATTTTTGTCAGTTTTTTCACATTTTCTTCTTCGTACACATCTCTACCTATATATTACAATTCCCTTTTTGCTGTCAACTTCATTCTCGCTTTTTCCTTCTACCTCTTCTTTGATGCCATTTAATTTTCATACCCTCTTCCTTCTATACTATCACCGCCTTTCTTCCATTTTTTCTTCTATACCTCTCCTGTTCCCTTCTTATTTTTCTATTTCTTCTTTCTTACTTTCTATTGTCATTATTACTCTCCTTCTCGTTGTTCTCTTTCCACAAACTCTTTCTTTCTATTGCCATTCTCCTAGCGTTTCTTTTCGTATTCCTCTCTTTAATACCTCTCTTTTTTTCCCCTCCGTCCCCTATCATTTTTCCTCTTTCCCTACCCTTCGCTCTCCCTTCCCTCCCTCCCTGTCCCTCGCTCTCCCTATCTCCCACCTTTCTCCAGTGAGCGGATAAGTCGGTTTTCAGGGGCCACTGTGAAAAATGAGGGCCATTGTTGATTTGATGGAGAAAAGAATCCAAATGAAGTGAAATCAGGAGGGCGGAAGGGGCGACTGGACCCGATCTGCCTTTTATCATGAGGACCAATGGCTAATGTCAATAAGAGGAGAATAAATCATGGGGGTGGAGGAAGAGGAGGAGAGGGAAGAATGAAAAGGAGGAGAAAGGATGACGTGAGGGAGATAGAAACAGTGCGGGAATAGGCGGTGACTTAGAGAAGGATTAAGAGGAGTAAAGAGAAGATAGAGAGAAACGGAGCTACAAGTGAAATAAAACAAAGAAATCACGCAGAAAAAGATTAGAAAGAGTAAAAGAAAAAAAGGTATAGACGCAAATACGAAAAATTAAAAAAATACTAAAAGGGACTGAAATACGGATATAAATAACGAGATATTACAGAACAGACGTATTATTAAAAAGGGAAAAGGTTAACATTGGGAAAATAAATAAGAATAGCCTAAAAGCGAGAAGAAGAAGAAATCACGTAAAATAAATGAAAAATAAGAAGGCAATAAGCTGGCAATGAGGATAACTTAAGTAACATGAGAGAAATCAACAATTTAAGTTAGAATTAATGAAGACGCTGGTACGGGGGGTCGGGAAAAGGATTTGAAGTCTCTCTCTCTCTCTCTCTCTCTCTCTCTCTCTCTCTCTCTCTCTCTCTCTCTCTCCACACGCGGTTCGTCAAAAACACCCAATTTCCTGTAGCCCTGCATTGTTTTCCTTCCTTCTTTCCCTCCCCATCTCTCCCTCCCTCCCCATCTCTCCTTTCCTCCCTCCCTCTCTCTCTCCCTCCCTCCCCATCTCGCTCCCCCTCCCACACGGGCATTTAAAATAACCCTGACGGAGGCGCTGGAGGTCACGCCCGGACTTGAAAAATGGATCCCGACGTTTCCAGCTGAGAGGAAAATCGAGACACGCTGAAATCATCCCCCGGGGAGAACCCTGGCGCGGGGGAGGCCTCGGGGGGCGGCGGCTGGGTGTGGGGTGACTTTTTTTGACGCGTGTGTTTTGCCCCTTCTCTCTCTCTCTCTCTCTCTCTCTCTCTCTCTCTCTCTCTCTCTCTCTCTCTAAACTCTCAATTTTCTCCACAGGTATTTCAATTTTCATATTTTATTCTTCATTTTCACATTCTCTTTCATGGATTAAGATTTTCGCAAGCTTCATAATTTAATTCCTAAGTCCCTTGAGCTCAATGCCAATCACTCCTCGTCGAAAGCCACATTCCTCGCTAGTACACGAAGGGGGTCACCAATGTACTCTCTACCCCCAAGCATTTCTTTTGTTTAATATTCCACCACGCAGTCAAGGCCTCCTCCCGTTCTTCCTCCTCCTCCTGCAACTTCTTTTTCCCCCTCGAGTCATTTATTACTCTTATTACACCGCGTGCCTTCGTGTTTTTATTAGAGGAAGAAAATTAAACATGATGGCTTTGGGAACTGGTGTAAGATGTCGCGATGCACATAAATTCAACTAAACTCTCGCCTCTTTTTCTCATAACACACCACAGGGGAATAAAATCACCGGGAGAGAGAGAGAGAGAGAGAGAGAGAGAGAGAGAGAGAGAGATTGTCAGCCAGAGAATGACGTTGTGGGGGAGGAAACGAAACTACAAAACTCTCTCTCTCTCTCTCTCTCTCTCTCTCTCTCTCTCTCTCTCTCTCCTCCGGCGTGCACAAGGGTGAGTGTGAAATAAAATAAAGGAAAGTGTCAGCTTGGATCAGGCAAGGGCGAGGGAGAGCTTCGTCAGGGGAGCTCCGTGTCAGCCTCGTCTCCGGCCCTGTATGCAAAGTGAGCTTCATCTGGTAAATAAAAGCTGACGTATTCCATTTGCTTAATTGTGTCAGTCAATACTCCTGGGTGGTGTCTGTGTGTGCGTGAGTGTGTGTGTGTGTGTGTGTGTGTGTGTGTGTGTGTGTGTGTGTGTGTGTGTGTGTGTGTGTGTGTGTGTGTGTGTGTGTGTTTCGGTTCTTCTTTTCCTATGATTGTGTCTAAAGCATCTATAGCCAAATGACGAAACATGGGATGAATTAATGCATGAAGAAAAGTGTTACAGAATTACAGAAATATGGAAATTCTCGTTCAACCAGACAAAAACGTCGTCCGCATCTTAATCCCTCCAACGCCCGCCACACGCCGCTTACGTAACACACAGCCTCTATATGGCCGACTGACTCACTCAATTCGTCACTCTATATTCCTTAACTTCCTCTTTTGAAACACTCGTGGTAACATCTTACATTTCTTCACTCTAGAATTGCTTCGAATGTTCCGCCTTCTCTTCCCTTTGTTATAATGTGGCGAGAAAATCTTTATATCATTAGTGTTTACAATTTTTTTTCTCAAAGATTTCCCTCCTACTTCCATTTGAAACAGTGATGGAAACGGATTCTACATTATTATTCCGTAATTTTTCCTTCATTCTTTTTTATGGAATTGTGGTGGTGAGACTTTTTTTTATTTCGTATTTAGGTGATAAAATCCTTTCAAATACCTCTTCCGGAGTAACCAAAAATTATATAAGTAAGCAACTAAAAATACACGCAACGTTACTACAAACACCATTATGAACACCAACAACACAATTTTATTTAATCAAGGCGATCGTAAACAGTGCCAATCCATTCCATTAACAACTAAATTTGAATGACTACAAATTACACGAGACTAACCACACGAGGCAACGCACACGCCAATAGGAAACCATCACCAACATAATTCCAAGGCAGTGAGAAGTCCCCCTGAAGCCCCCGCGTAGTCGTAGTTACGAGATCATAACCATAAACTCATGAATAATTCGCAATCCAATATGCTTTATAGTCATCAGCAACAGCCTTCCTTCCTCCTGGTCTTTCTCCCTTTCTCCCCGCGACCCTCCCCCTCTCCCTCTCTCCCTCTCCTCCTCTTTCTCTCCAACCCTCCCCTCACCAGTTCGCTCCCCTCAACTACATCTTCGGTCCCTTTTTTCCCCTCGGCGCGGGCCTCGCTGCCTCCCTCACACCTCCTCCTCCTTCACCCCTTGCCCCTCGCGCGATATAATTGACCATAACGAAAATCATATGGCGATAAATTGAGGAGTTTGGTAGTGCCGAGC
The DNA here is from genome assembly GCF_024679095.1 of Eriocheir sinensis. Classification (NCBI taxonomy): domain Eukaryota; kingdom Metazoa; phylum Arthropoda; class Malacostraca; order Decapoda; family Varunidae; genus Eriocheir; species Eriocheir sinensis. The sequence goes on from NC_066563.1 coordinate 2,118,303, forward strand.
GGCGGCGGCAGCGGCGGCGGGGAGGTGACGAGGGTGACGTGCGCGAGAGTGACGTGACGGGGTGGTAATCAGAGTGAAGGCGGGAGCAGCGGCTCTGCGTAAGTCATTGATAGGACGACAATAAGGAGTTAATTGCATTCTTGTGTTGATGCGAAGTTAGTTTTCTTGAATTCGTTCGACGTAGAAAAAACAGTTAACTAAATCTTGTGCATCTAAAATAACAAAAAAACAAACAACAACAACAACAAAAAGAAAACTAGCGAGAGATTTTTAAACATCAAAAAGAAACCTAATTTATTCTATGCATCTCTAAAAAAAAAAAAAAAAAATAAAGTAAAAAAATCCCCTCGCGAAAATCCAGAATGATTACCAGAAGACAATTATCCTTTTAAAACTTTACATCTCGTGCCCGTAATCCTACAAAATCCCCCCCCCCCAAAAAAAAAAGAAAAAACCGCGTGATTTATAATAAGTTAAACTGGTTCACAATACTACATTTAAGCATTGAAATGTTCATCTTTAGTTACTTTACAACATGAGTAGCAGATATCACTTTCAAATAGCACATGGATGGGAAATAAGAGAGAGAGACGCATGTACGAAGGTTGATTTGGCAGCATGACTAGAGGTAAACGACGATACCAGCTCCACCCTGAACCGCCTTCATGCTCTGAACAGACTATAGCTATTTTGTAAGCATGACTCCTTGGCCTAGAAAACATTACATGACGTGACAATCTATTTCTTCCTTCAGGCGTCCGGCAAGCACTTCATAGCTAAACAGCGCCGTTACACACAGGCAATGCCACCGACACACATCTGTAAACAAGAACAGAATAAGCCGAACGAACTGGTTTTCTCTTCTTTAGTACAACGAGCAAGTACGTCCTCTCTTACGGCTGACAAGGATCGGATAGGCTGAGGGCTGAAGTTAGGGTAATAAAAGTCTTCCGTCCGTAGAAGCAAGTCATCGCTAAACACTAAACAACATCTGAATAAGCATGTCATCCTAAACAAGGACCGAATTAGCCGAGGGGCCGAAGGTGCCGTCAGTCGCCCCATTGACGCCGAAGGTGACCGCGAATAGCGCTGATTGAGGTGACATCTGTTGACATGTTTTGTAACTAATCTCATAACTCCATTAGAGGGGTTTGCAAATCGAAACTAAGGGAGGGAGGGAGGGATCAAGGGCGCGTTTCACATCTATTGTTCGTTCCGTCACTCTTCGCCGTCAAGTTCGAGGCGTCTGAACGATTTTTAACGCAACGCCGAAAGGAGAAAGAGCGACGAAAGGAACGAGAACGAAACGGTACAACGATTCGACATTTTGTTTAATGCAGTCGTTTTAGGCGTCTGAAAAAAGCTAATGATAAAGAAAGACAAGCTCGGACGAAAGACTTTGAGTGAGAGAGAGCGAGCGAGAGAGGGAGGAAGCAAGGGAGAGCGCCCCCCCCCTCCTCTCTCTCTCTCTCTCTTTCACCCCGGGGTCATGGCGTAGAGAGAGAGAGAGAGAGAGAGAGAGAGAGAGAGAGAGAGAGAGAGAGAGAGAGAGAGAGAGAGAGAGAGAGAGAGAGAGAGAGAGAGAGAGAGAGAGAGAGAGAGAGAGAGAGAGAGAGAGAGAGAGAGAGAGAGAGAGAGAGAGAGAGAGAGAGAGAGAGAGAGAGAGAGAGAGAGAGAGCACGGGTTTCCGAGTCTCGTCTCACTATATTCAAGCAAGTCCTTACAGAATTCCTCGCCCCGCCGCCAGAGGGCCCGTAATTCAATCTGATTGGCTGAAAATGTAATTATGAGCTTCCTGATTGGGTGACAAGCGACCCCGCCTCCCTCAGCGCCGGTCAATGTGGCGGCGTAATTCCCCACTGAAAGGGAATTTAGGCCCCGACACCACCTAAATTTAAGAGGTGGTGGTGGTGGTGGTGGTGTTGAAGTGGTGGTGGTGATGGGGTGGTTGTAATGGAGGTGGTGGGTAGTAGTGGTGGTGTTATTGGTTATGGTGGTGGTGGTAGTGCGTGGTAGACTTGGAAGTATGGTGGTGGCGGTGGTAGTGATGGTGGTGATGGGGGATAGTGGTGGCGGTGATGGTAATGGAGAATGGTGCTGGTGGTAGTGTGTGGTAGACTTGGAAGTATGGTGGTGGTGGTGGTAGTGATGGTGGTGGTGGTGGTGGTTGCAGGAAAACGCAAAGATCTATCGACATGACTCACTTTTCACACCATACTTTCAAGCCCTTTCTCGTATCTACAAACACAAGAAACAAACAAACAAGCAAACACACATAACGCCCCCCCCCCCTCCACCTCCCCCCACACAAGCAAAAGTCGTAACACCACGTAACAAAGCCACGACCCCATGAAGGAGATCCAATCCCTTGAGTCCCACCTCGGCCACAACACCTGCCCCGGGGGAGGAAAAGGCGCTGGCTCGTAAGGAAGGAAGGGGAGGAGGGGAGAAAATAAGGACGAGAAAATAAAAAAGAAGAGAACGCGACAAAAAGGGAGGGAAGGGGAAGAGCAGGAGAAGATGGGAGGGAAAGGAAGGGAGGAAGGGAAAAAATAAGGACGAGAAAAAAAATAAGAGAAAGCGAGAAAAATAAGGAAGGAAGGGAAGGGGAAGAGAAGAGGGGAAGAAATGAGAGGGAGAAAGGATAAAGAACAATACGAGATAATAAAAAGGAGACGCGAAAAAATAAGGAAATGAGAAAATAAAAATAAAAGAAAGCGACAAAAAGAAGGGAGGGAAGGGGAAGAGAAGAGGGATGGGAATGAGAGGGAGAAAGGATAAAGAACAAAACGAGATAATAAAAGAGAGGAAAGCGAAAAAATAAGGAAGGGAAGGAGGGGAGACGGAAAACAGGGGAGTGAGTGGAAGGGAGAAAGGAAAGGAAAACATGAGTATGAAATAAAAAAAACAAGGGAATGAGGAAAATAAAGTATGCAAATTGGGGAAAAAAGGGAAAGGCAGAAAGGTATAAACAAAAAGAAGTGGGGGAAAAAAGGAGACAAAATGGTAAGGAAAAATGTCGAGAAGATAAATGAGAAAAAAAAGGAAAAGGGAATCGAGAAATGAAAAACAGAATGAAGAAAAAAAAAAATCAGTAAAAGGATAGAACTGAATGAGGGGAGCGAGAGAAGGGAGGAACAGAAAATTGACTTAGGATAGACAAAGAAACAATGGCGCAAAGGAGAGTCGGGAGAAAGAAGACAAAGAAAATAGGGATAATGAAGGTAGAGAAGAAGCGGAAGAGGAGGATGCGAGGGAAGCTTAAGAAGAAGATGGAACGAAAGAAAACGGATGGAAAACTGACAAATGAAGATAAGAAGAAGACAGTGAGGAAGAGAAGGGGCAGAGAGAAAAGGGAAGATGGAGACAGTGAGAAAAAGAAAGATAATCAAATGTTACAAAAGAGAGTTTCATTCAACTTTAGGTAAGGAGAAGACAGTGAGGAAGAGAAGGGACAGAGAAGGGAAGATGGAGACGGGGAGAAAAGAAAGAGAATTAAATGTTATAGAAGAGAGTTTGATTCCACTTTCCCGTTGGGTTTTCTTTATCTACGTAGTATAAGAAGAGGAAGGAATGAGACAAAACGGGTGAAAAACTGATGAAAGTGAGGAGAAAACAGTGAGGAAGAGAAGGGGCAGAGAGAAGGGAAGATGGAGACCGGGAGAAAAGGGAAGATAATTAAATGCTACAAAGAGAGAGTCTGATTCCACTTTCCGTTGGCTTTTCTTTACCAACGTAGTTTAATTTTCATTCTACATATGACTTGCCGCTCATCTGAGACAGCAATAGTTACCCAATATCCTTTCCTTAACATACACAATCTCTCTCTCTCTCTCTCTCTCTCTCTCTCTCTCTCTCTCTCTCTCTCTCTCTCTCTCTCTCTCTCTCTCTCACCATAGCCCGGGCCACAAAACAAAAAAAGGGCTCGGACATTTCAATTATGGGGAGTAATAGTTCGTCCTGAGTTATGACACCAGACAGCAGCTGACCACGATGGAAGAGGAGGAGGAGGAGGAGGAGGAGGAGGAGGAGGAGGAGGAGGAGGAGGAGGAGGAGGAGGAGAAGGAGGAGGAGGAAGGTCAGTAGAAAAAGAGGAGAGGTAAGAGCAGCAGAAATTGGATAAAGGGACATTGGGAGGGTGAAAAAAAAGAAAAGAAAAAGAAAACAAAACAAAAATAAAAAAGTTAAATGGTTCCCCCTATATTCCCCTTCTCTCATGTGGCAGGTTCCGCGTTTTCCCTTTTCCCTTTTTGTTTTCCCTCCCTCCCTCCCTCCAGCACTCTACGCCTTTTCCACGCCCGTATCAACTAGTCCCTCCCTTCCACAAGACCGCCCATCATCGCTCGTTGCTCCCCTCTCCTGTTTTCTCCCCTTCCCTTGTCCGTACCTCACTTCCCTTCTCCTCCCCTATCCTTTCCCTTCCCCTTCTTTTCCCTTTCCCTGGTGTTAGAGCTCGTCAGTCAGTCCCTTCGTTTTCCTTTCCTACTATACCCTTCCTTTCCCTTCCCTGGTGATGCCCATACCTCCGAATTACCCTTCTTTTAGTGCAAGTTGTTCCCTTCCCTTCCCTTTCCTACTCAATCTCTCCCGTCTCTTCACTCCACTTCTCCTTCCTGGTAATGCCCATAACTGTTTGTCCCTTCTTTTATATCCCAACGTCCCCTTCCTTTCCCTTTGCGACTCTATCCCTCCCTTCCCTTCCCTTCCTGGTAGTGTCCATAGCTCTGTTTCCCTTCCTCTAGCGCCCGTCAGTTTCCTCCCTTCCCTCCCCTTCCCTATCCTACTCTGCACTGCCCTTCCCCTCCCCCTTCCTTCCCTCCCTCGCGGTGTCCATAGCTTTGTCCGTATCCTCATCGCTATTCTCCGTCGGTTCCCTGCCATTCAGGGCTACCGAATTGCGACTGACTGCCCTTATTAGAGTTTAATTTTCTTTTGTGTAAGATCCTCCGACCCTGTTAAACGAAAAGTGGCTGCGTGGAGACAGTGGTGATGATGGTGGTGGTGATGGTTGTGATGTATGATGTATGTAGTTGCTGTTGTTGGTGTTGGTGTTGGTGGTTGTGGTGGTGTTGGTAGGGGTGGTGATGGTGCTTGGTGCTGGTGTAAAGTGATGATTAATACTCCTATTAGAAGGTATTGTGGTAGGCCTAGTTGTTTTTGGTGGTAGTGAGGCATGTGTCGTGGTGGTGTGTGGCAGTGGTGATGGTGGTGGCGTTCATTCTGCGGTGGTGTTGTGCCAGAATTTACTGCCACACCTTAATATCTTGACACAAAGGACTGACCATGTTGTGTGTGTTTGCGTGCGTGCGTGCGTGTGCGAGAGAGAGAGAGAGAGAGAGAGAGAGAGAGAGAGAGAGAGAGAGAGAGAGAGAGAGAGAGAGAGAGAGAAATATAAGGTTTGTCTCGGAAAAGTAAAATCACACACTAAGAAACGGCAATTCCGGGTGAACTTTCCCGCCGCCTTCCCTCCGCCGCCTGCCTTCCACTTCCTTCCTTCTTTCCTTCCTCCTCGCCCGCCAGTGTTTCTATTATGCTTCCTCTCCTGCTCGTTCTTTTTTCTTTCTTACTTCTTTCCTTCCTCCTCCTCCTCCTCCTCCTCCTCCCCTTCCAGCCTCTCTCATTGGTATGGCGGCGGTGAGGTCCTTGCCTCCGATAGCGCGCGCCCGCCGCCAACTTTTCTATTGAATATTTTTCAATTGCAACATTTCCACCAGCTTCCCTCCCCTCCAGCGGCCGCCTCGCCCCTCTTCGCTCCGCCCCGCACGCACGACTCCGACCTCTGTGATACGGGAACCGACGGCCGACTTTTGATCGCAGGAGCAGGGGGCGGGAAGGTCCATAATCGGGTGGAATCGCGGTCTTTAACATAGAGAAAGGTAATTCCGATACGTCACTACTTTTCCTTATTAGAGAGCCTGGGAGTCTTACTTGCAAAAGGCTCTAATGGACAGTCTGGGTGCAGGAGACGACGAGCCGCGGCGGGGAATATAGATCAGAGAGGCGGCGTGGATCCCGGGCGGCGGCGGCGGTGGCGGGGTGGGCGGCGGCCTTGCTAAAACATAACTCATGCGGGACTTCCTCTGCCGCCCAAGAACTCCATCAGAACGCATGACCGAGGCTCCCAAGCGGCCGCGGAAGCCTCAAAATTCACGGCCATGCTGGTTCAGGTTTCAGGGGACAGTTTTGAGGTTATACATGCAGGACTTCCTGTGGCGCGCGAGAACTCCATCACCGAGCTTGACTGAGGCTCCCCTGGCGGCCAACTCTGTCACGGAAACCCCGAAATGCACGTCCCTGGCTGGCTCGGGTCTCTGAAAACATTTTGGGGTTATATATGCGGAGAAAATGTGAGTTCTATTCGCTGAGACCACTTCTGAGGGGCGTCAAGAGGCTGGAGCAGATATAATACCACTTAGATGTCTCACAAGGGCCTCTGGTATTCCACATTTCCCTGTATTCTCTTTCTTATTTACTATACATCTGGGTTGAGTCCTGTTCGCCGAGCCACTTCGTAGGAGCGTCAAGAGGTCGGAGCCGCAATAATATCACTTCGATATCATAAAATGGCCTCTGGTATTTCGCTTCCCTGTATTCTTCTCCTTGTTTACTGTATCTGTTTTCCAAGACATTGTACAGGTCGGTATCATAAGACACTTTCGCTTCTCACATCAGCTATTTCTAAAGGTCAAAGAGGGGATCAATCGGGTTCTGATGAGTGTTTCTTTAGGTTCACGGTACAGAAGAAGGGTCAGACTAAAACCACGGCCATAAAACTACCCCTGGAAATGCCCAAAACTCCTACGAAAGCCTTGTCAAATAGGTGTACTTGGACGACGAAATGTTTAGTAATACGGCCCATATTTCTCCATACTTTCGTGCCGAGTGACCCGCGTTCATCATCTTTTTCCCCTTCCACTGTTTCTCCTCCTCGTTCCCTCACTCAATCGACCCCTCATATTAGCGTGTAATCTCCCCTTTCTCTCCCTTGGTAAATGCTTCATATTATCCTTCCTCCATCTCCCCCGTCCCCCCGGCCCTCCACTTCCCCTCTCGCTCCTCTTCCCCCCTTCCCTCCCTTTCTCCCTCCGCTAACCTTCCTTCTCCCTCTCGCTCACACCAAAAATTCTCGCCCTTTTCCCCACTTAATCATTTCTTCAGAAGTCTCCTCCAACTCTCCCTCCTTGCTTACCTCCTTCCCTCCGTGCGGTGCAGTGCGAGTGGAGGAAAGAGCGAGGAAAAGAGCGCTTGCCGGAGGAAGGAGTGAAGGAGAGTGTATAATAGGCTAGGAATGGAAGAGAACGAGAGAGAGAGGGAGAGAGAAACGACGAGGGTGAGAGAGAGAGGAAAACGAGAGAGAGGAAAGCGAAAGAGGGAGAGGAAAGTGAGAGAGAGGAAAGCGAGAGAGAGAAAGAGGAAAGAGAGAGAGAGGGAGAGGAAAGCCAGAGAGGGAGATGGAAGCGAGAGGGCGGGAGAGGCGGGAGAGAGGGGGCGGAGGCGAGCCGATGGAGGGGGGAGCGAGTTCAGTATGCAGGACACACACGGCTCCTGGACCGGCCTTCGTTAGCTGGGCCTGTGTCGGAAGTACCAGGCTGACGACGGGCCTCCAGTAAGTAACTTAGCGCCTTCTGCCTCGCCCACGCCCTCACCGCGCCTGTTTCTCCCCCTGCACCACTACCTCTTCCTCCTCCTACTCCTCCTCCTCTTCCTCCTCATAGTACACGCTCTCACCGCCGTCTGTTTCTCCTCCTCTTCCCCATCCTAGAAAATGAACTCACCGAAACCCCTGTTCCTTCTCCTCTTTCTCCTCCTCCTAGCTCCTTCTCCGAATCAACGTCCTAGCTGCCGCCTCTTCCTCCTCCTCCTCCTCCTCCTATACCAAGTCCTCATCGCCACCTGCTCCTCCTCTTCCTCTGCCTCCTTATTCTCACGCGCTCACCGCATCCTGTTCCTCCTCCTCCTCCTCCTCCATCTCTTCTTCTTCCTCCTCCTCTTCCTCATAGCTCACGCCCTCACCTCTTCCTCCTCCTCCTCCTCTGCCTCTACAAACCAAAGCCATCACCGCCGACTAGTTCTCCTCCTGCTTCTCTTTTTCCTTCCTCTTCTGCCTCTTCTTAAAATCACCCAAGACTCTTCTTCGTTCTCCTGTCCCACGCCTTCATCTCCTCCTCCTCCTCTTCCTCCTTATCCTCATCCTACGCGTTCTCTTCATTCATAACTATCAATACCTCCTCCTTATCCTCCTCCTGCTGCCTCCTATTCTTCCTCGTCCTTCTCCACCAACACGCCAAGCACCTCTTTCTCATTCTCCGGCAGAGTTTCAAGTTACTCATAGAGGTCACACAAACACTACTCGCTTCCTCATCCAAAACGCCTCAGATTTTGCCACCCAGGCCTATTTTTTTTGCGTTGAAAATGACGTGGGCGGGAGGGGATTGTTGTAATTTGCAGAATAATTTTTTTTCTGAACTTATTTTCCGGGTAACTTTTATCGAACACAAGGGAAATGACGATGAAGGAAATGCCATTTTTTGTTGTCATATAAATGTTTTTGGGTGAGTTCAGAGAGAGGGACACTAAGAGCTAGCTACTGGTGTCATCATTATTGCTGTTCTTGTTCTTGTTATTATCTTCAGAGAGAGGGAAAGACACTAAGAGCTAGCTGCTGGTGTCTTCATTATTGTTCTTCTTGTTCTTATTTTTATTATCTTCATCATCATAATTTTTCTTATATTCTATTATTACGAGCTGCGTCCAACATTTCTCCAGGCCGCTGCATCAACATTCTCGCTGCGCCGAATCGGAACGGAGGCGAATGGCACCGGACGCCACTCAAGGCTCTTAATGGACGCGGCGTTGTTGTGGTTTGCGGCGAAAGTTTCAGCGCCACGCGGGGACATTTAATTTACACAGATTCACAATTCGCATACCGACTGCCAAGCGGCTCCTCAATTTGCTCCAACCTGTAGTACGTAACAAGCAAGCCATAAATTTACACGGATTCAAAATTCGTACACAGACTGCCAAGCGGATCCTCAATTTGTTATAAACACAGAAAGAATCGTAACAAGCAGCCTTCCCGCGTGTTGTAGTATTTTGAGCTTTTAAAATATGTAGATATTCAGTATGTTACCATTCACTGACTATAAATTGCAGATAGTTACAGTTTTTCAGTTGATTTTCAAATGTACCAACAGTAACAAGCAATCCACCGAAGTATAATAGTACTTTATTGTATTTTTTATTGTAAGATTTTTGTTACCCTCATGATTTACGACAATGGCAGTAAGCAAAAATATAATGTGACTCCCAACAAAATAAGGTTACCTGCCAGAATAAAAACAAACTGCCTGCCACTGATGTAAGGGGCAGAGCGGGCCACATGTCGCAGTGAATTGCTGGTAAACAGGACCATTACGGCCTGACCTTGACAAACGAAAAATAAAATAAATGACGACGATAACAGCGGGCTGAAGTATTTCCGAGACAAAAGTCCCGGGCGAACAAGGAAGTGATAAACTTAACAATTATGAATTAAACATAAAATAGAACGAACATGAAGACGAGGAAAGCCGCACGGAGGAGGAAAATTGATGCTGATACGAAGCAGAACCATAAGGAGAGAGTGTGTGGTGGAGAAACCGAAGCAGTGACCGTATTTGTCGCCTGTGTTGCGATGCTGGCGGCGCCCCTCAACCTGTCACTCTTTGCATACATGCATAGTCTGCTCTGCGTATTAGTGTGGCGTCCAGGGTCACCGTTCCTTAACTCTCGCAGCCGTTCAACTGTTAACCGAAGGCCGATAGGAATGTACCCACTTTCAAATTGGTCCACTCATCAGAACAATGAAGGACGTACTAAGTCTAGTGGAGGGAGGCAGAGGAGCGCATTTTCTTACTAGATTGAAAAAATAAAATCAAGTGATGTATGACTTATAAGTGAAATATCAATAATAGTAAGAACCGCCAGATACACCAATTTATCACTGAGATGATACAAAAAAGGATACACTTGTGGAGCGGCGCCTGCCAGGGTACTTGATTTGCATGGAGGCAATTTTAAGTAAGGTCAGCAAGTGTTTATCAGATGGTCGGTGAGTGCAATCAAACCAGACAGCCGGATTTTCCCGAGATGCAAATTCATCCTTGTGTCAGTCCAAAAAAGGGTGTGTTTGCAGACCGGAGCCTGGCGCTTCATGTTCTAAGTTTACACAGTCATCAGTATGCGACAAAACGAACAGTAATGCATATATTAATCAGCTAGTGGAATCTAATCCGACGGCAGGAATTTTCCAGCCAGAAGTGAAGCTTGGCAGACCAATTCTTTTATGTCACAAGTAATTACACGAAGTATCTGGTTGGAAAACACTGCCTGCCATGGTATAGGAAGCTGTATGTACTAAAGAAAGAATTCTGATGAAAATTGGAATAAAATATGTTCATAGGAAAAGAGTATGGGAAGTTAGTCACGTTGGAGGCCGAAGGAAAGGTGTGAGGGAGGAGGGGATGAAGTGGTCTGGTATAAAAGAAAATATATATAAGGGAATGGATGAAGAAAGGAATATAATTGCCAATAATGAAGAAAAAAATAATGTCTACTAAAACAAGGGTATATATATTTAAAGGGGCAAAGAAAAAGAGGAAAGAAAACTAGTGTTAACAATATAAAAGAAATGGATGAGGAAAAGGAAAAAAAAGTGTACAGGAAAGGATGAAGAGAGATGTAGGGGAGGCAAGGGAGGGAGGCAAGGGAGGGAGGAGGGGAGAGAGGAGAGGAGGGAGGAAAGGGGAAGTTAGGCAGGGAGAGAGGGAAGGCGAATAAGGAGGATTAAGTTAGTTTCCAGTACGTGCTGTGATGGACATGGAAGGGAAGGAGGAAAACGGAGAGGAAACGAGGAAAAGAGGAAGGGAGGAAGACATGGAAAGGTAGGAGACAGGAAACAGAAACATCGAACCAAAAAATAAAATACAAAAAAAAAGTAAAAAAAAAAAATGTATTGTGCGGGTTTCTTCACCGATCAAATAAAAATATAATGGACGGGATAAAAAAGGTGAATAGTGAAAAGAAGACATGATATAGAGGAAAACAAGGGATATATTAAAAGAAGGTATGGAGAGGCGGGAAAGAGGGGAAAATAGCTTAGAAAAAAGTAAAACAAATATGAAAAAAATGTTATCTCCTTCTTGGCTGATAAAAACAAAAACAAAGCAAAATAAAATTGTATATGATAAATTCTACTGCCACTCCTACGACTGGAACAATCAAATCATCGTGAATGCTTTTACTCGGGAACAAAATTTAGTTAGATGGTCTAATAAAAGGAGTTAATCAGAAAAACAATATAACGTTTGTCTATGATATGAGAGCACCAAAATTAATAAAGTAAATAAGGTAAAGTAAATGAAGTAAAATATAGGAATAAAAAAACACTATACTGATTCTGGTGATGATTTTGTTAAAGGTCAAAGATGCAAGAGAAATTCACAGGCCACGAAAATGTAACAGAATAGAGAAAGTCCGCCACCTATCGCACACCTTTACCCGCGAGACAAACAGGTAAGTGATTGGCCATTCTCCTCGACCCGACGCCGACGTGATCAGAGACAAGAACACCTCAACGGGACACCGCATACATCAACACAGGAAAGGTCACCCCTCGCTCTCCCCTCTCCCTTCCCGCACCCTTTCCCCTTCCATACAATCACCTCATCCTTTGCTCTCCTTCCCTTGCCATCTCCTCTTCCATGTGATCACCCCTCTCCCTTCCCTCACCTTCCCCTCTCACTTCCCCTTCCATACGACCATCGCTTATTTTTTCCTCCCCTACCTTTACCATCTCCCCTTACGAATGATCACCCCTTTCTCTCCCCTCCCCACACGCTCCCCTCTCCCTTCCATACGCCCATCGCTTATCCTTTCCTCTCCTACAAATACCATCTCCCCTTTCTCTCCCCTCCCATACGATCACTTATTCTTCCCTTCCCTACCTTTCCCATCTCCCTTTCCTCACCTTCCTCCTTCTTTCTAGCCCCCATCTACCCACTCACCTTTTTTTCCCTTCCCATTTACTCACCTCCAATTTTCAGTCACCCCTACTAGTGTCATCATTTTCCCATTTCCATGATCCCCCCCCCCCCCCTCGCTTTTTCATTTGGTCATTTCACACCCTCTCCCCTTTCATACGGACACCCTTCACCCTTACCCCTTTTCTTCCGGTCACTCATTCACCCTCTCCTCACCCTCTTCTCCACCCCTCGCTCTGCTTTCACCCTTCCCCTTCCTACGATCCCCCCTATTCATTCTTCCTTCACCCTTTCCTTAATTTGGTCACTCTTTTCTTCCCTCATTCATCTCCGCTTCTAAATGTCAGTGCACATCTTTAAGTTCCTTCGTACACTCTCCCTAACCATCTCTCATTCCCCTCATTATCGTCTAAGGGCGCTGCATTACATTTAATTCCACCATTCCGGGAGACCTAATTCACTTGAGCTTTTTCGGGGGGTCTAAAAATTGCGGATAGATCAGGGTAGGGGGTATGGGGGCAGGAGGGAGGGAGGGGTTAGGGAGTGCAGTACTGAGGAAGGGAGGGATAGATTAACAAAGGGAGGGAAGTAGAAGAAGGGGATGAAGAGGAAATAGAGGGATAGATTAGGAAAAGGGAGGGAGATGGGGGAAGGGGTAAGGGAGGGAGAAGGGGGAAGGGGTTAGGGAGGGAAAGAATAGGGGAAGGGAGGCACAAATAACCGAAAAGATAATAGAGATGGGGAAGAAGAGGTTAGAGAAGGGAACATATGAAAGGAAGGGAATGTAAGAGGAGGAAGGGAGGAAAGGATAGACTGCGAGGGGGAGAGGAGGTGAAACGATAGATAAGGAGAGTGCAAAGGGAAGAAGGGGAAAATTAGGAAAGGAGTGAGAGGAGAGGACAAGGATAGGTCAGGGAAGGGAACGTGGGAAGCTGAGGGTTTAAGGGAAGGAAGGATGGGAGGGAAGGAGAGGGGAAGGGACGGAGAGATTAGCAGGGAGAATAAAGGGGAAGGGAGGGATAGGTTAGAAGGGGAGTGTATAGGAAGGGATGGAAATAAAGGGAGAGGGGGAAGGAGGGAGGGAGAGGTATGGTTTAGAAGGGGAGTATAGGAAAGGGAGCGTAGATTAATGGAGGGATAGGGGGAGGAGGGGAGGGATAGGGAAGGGGATGTAAGGGACAGGATAGGGAAGGGAACTTAGGGGAAGGAGGGAGGGAGAGGGATGGTTTAGAAGGGGAGTATAGGGGAAGGGGAGGATAGGAAAGGGAACGTAGATTAATGGAGGGATAGGGGGAAGAGGGGAGGGAGAGGGGAGGGGAGGGAGGAGCCTAAGGTAATAAAAAAACTTACCTAAGTCTCCCCAGGTTTGTCCTCGCGTGGGAAATTGCTGTGTTCTTGGTCGGCATGTCAATGAGAGACAGGATAACGGGATTACAGCTCTCTCTCTCTCTCTGTCTTTTTTGCCTTTAACCTTGTCGTATGTTGTCTGTGTCTGTCTGTCTTAGTGTGTTTTTCTTTATTGTTGTCCGTCTGTAAGTCTCATTTCTGCCTCTTCTCTGTCTCTCTCTACCTGTCTGTCTGTCTGTCTGTCTGTCTTTTACTCTCTCCCGTCAACCATCACACCGCAACTCCGTCACAACACTCGCCAACCGTCCATTCAACACACTCTTAAAGACGCCCACAAGAGACACTCAAGCTCTTCTTCTTCTTCTTTCCCTTCTCTTTCTTTTCCTTCCTTCCTTCCCGCAAGTCCGTCCTCCTACCCATTACGTCCCCGAAGACCTTGGCGACGCTGGGGCAAAATTGAATCAGGGTTAATTTCTTTAGCGTCGACGGCAGAGGAGGTAAACACGACAATGGCGGAGGTTTTAATTAAGGAGACGACGACACCAAGAAGAAAGGTCTCGTGTGTGTGTGTGTGTGTGTGTGTGTGTGGGTCTGTGAGTCTGTCTGCTGGCCTGGGTGAGACGCGGCTTGGCTTGGGATGTTATAGTATCGATGGTGAGAGAAAGTAGTTAAGAGGAAGGAAATATGAAGTAAGAGATAAGGTAGAGAATGGGGAAGAGTAGATATGGAGGAAGGAGAGAGAGGTAAAAAAAGTAGGAAAAGGGGATGGATGGAAAATCACTGTAGAGAGGAAAGAAGGAAAAGAGGAAAGGTTGTGGGGGAAGAGAGAGGGAGGTGAGACAGAGCTCCGCAAACCCTCGACTTAACTCATTTTCAGTGGTCCTATATACGTTTTTTTTTATAGTTTTCCTTCATTATACTTCCCATCCCACTTACTTCCCTTGCCTATCTAGCCTCTCGTTCCTTACTCCCACTCTGATCCCTTCAACATTACTCACTAATAACAAAACACCATTTATTCTCACATCACTCACACCTAAAGCTTCTTACTGACTGTCTTGCTACTACTACTACTACTACTACTACTACTATCACTACCATTACCTCTACTACTACTACTACTACTTCCACACGAAATTTGTACCCATCCATTAGAGTAAAAAATATATACCTAATTGTTTTTGGTCATTTTCCCTTACTTCATTATTCATGCCATGCTTCTATTATGAAAGGAGAAAAAAAAAGGGTCTGACAGGCTCGTATTTTTTTCATAGTCATATTACAATTTATTTTTCGTTTATTATCGTTTTTTGTATAGTTATAGTTCATTTATTATGGTTTATGCACACAAAGGAGAAAGCAAACTAGGAAAACTATGACACGCTTTTCCTGCCTAATTTCCTTTCCTGATTTCATGTATTTACTCTTTCCTTTCCCTCGTGTCGGGGTACTTTTTTTTTTTTTTTTTAATGGTGGCGCTTCAGAATATTTCCCCCGCGCGGCTTTGCTTAACGAATTTGAAACTTCCTCAAAACTTCTAATTTGCAGGAAAGGAACCTGACTAAACTCTTCATGAGGCGCTCATTTAAACTTCTACATGAACTATATATAAAAAAAAAAAAAACTACTACTGCCACGTTTTACAACTACTCTACTACGAATATAATTACTCATTACATATTCTTCTTCCTACTACTACTACTACTACTACTACTACTATTACTTCTACTACTGTCACTGTACTTAAAATAGAATGATAATAACCTTAATACTTTCCTTGCAACAACACGCACACACACCCAGACACACACACACACACACACACACACACACACACACACACACACACACACACACACACACACACACACACACAGATAAGTTAGTCTACGTAAGAATCAGCGTCTCGCCACTCACTCGCTCTCTCGTAATTGAATTAGTTGCAAAAGGCTTGTTTTGTTTCCTCCTCAGGTTCATCGGAGGAGGGAGGCAGTGAGGGGGGGCGGGGTGAGGAAAGGAAGGAAAAAAGGAAAGGGGGAGGTAGGGTGGAGGGAAGGAGGGAGAAAGTAAGGCAAGGGGGGGAAATTTAGGGAATGAATTAGGTGAGAAGGAATGGGAGAAGAGGGACAGGAAAAGAAAGGGAGAAAAGAGGAGAGGTAGGGAGGATGAATGGAGGGAAAAAAATAAGGATAGGGGAGAGACTTAGGGAATTAATTAAGGGTGGAGGAGCGTGAGAGGAGGGAAAAAGGAAAGGAAAAGGTAAGGGAAAAAAAAAGCAGAGGTAAGGAGGATGAATGGAGGGAAAAAATAAGGAAAGGGGAGAGATTTAGGCAATGAATTGAGGGTGGAGGAGCGAGAGAGAAGGGAAAATGGAAAGGAAAAGGTAAGGGAAAAAAAAAGAGGAGAGGTAAGGAGGAGGGATGGAGGGAGAAAGTAAGGAAAGGGGGAAGATATAGGAAAGTAATTAAGGGTGGAGGAACGGGAGAGAAGGGGAAAAGGTAAGGGAAAAAGGAACAGGAGAGGTAAGGAGGAGGGATGGAGGGAGAAAGTAAGGAAAGGGGGAAGATATAGGAAAGTAATTAAGGGTGGAGGAACGGGAAAGGAGGGAAGAAGGTAAGAAAGAGAGGATCGAGAAAGGGAAAAGAGACAGATAGAGGAAGTAGAACAAGGGAAAGAGAGAGAAGGAGGGAAGAAGACTGGAACAAGGGAGAGGGAGAGATGAAATGGGAGATAGAAGACAGGGAAAAAAAAGGAAAGAGATGAAATAGGAGATAAGGAAGAGAATGAGGAAGAGAAGACATGCAAGAAGGAGAGACTGAGAAAAAAATAGGGAAATGGGGAAGTAGAGAAAATCAACAGAAAAAAATTGGGAATAGGGGAGGAAAGAAAATCAATGTAGGGAGGAGAGAAGGTAGAAAAGGTAGGGGAGAAGAGAGAGTGAGGTGAGACAGAGATATCACTCCCACTCCCCCCTCTACCCCCCCCCCTACCATCTCAAGTACACTATCGCCAGCGTGAATATAAAGGGAAGGTATCTGGAGCTATGGCGGGTACAAAGGGATGCCGCCCATGCCCTTTGAGAACACTGGAAGGCAAGATGCGTGCCCAAACTACCCATTTACTCTCTCTCTCTCTCTCTCTCTCTCTCTCCTAGTTTAACTCCGACTGTAGTATCATTCAGAACTCTTAAAGCAATGAACTGGAGACGAAATGCTATTATACCTAATGAAAGCAAGGAATAAAACATGGAGGAGGAGGAGGAGAGAGAGAGAGAAGAGGAGGAGGATAACAACAAGCAAGGGAGAGTGAAGAGCAACATCAATTCACTTCTTCGGGAGCGTCTCGTGCAGGGGAAATGAGGCAGCGTTGGGCAAAACACCTGCGTCAGGAAATGAAGGTCCTGCGCTTGGGTTGAGAAGGAGTAGACGTGGGAGGAGTAGGATGAAGGGGAGTAAGAGTAGTATTGTCTGTTCACTTAAGTCTGACCCAAGCTGACAACATAAACCTAAGCGTGTTCGTAAGCACAGTGCAGATTAGCAGAAAGAGCTGCGTGAGATAAACACAAACAGAGGTTAAAGAAAACTTGGAAGCCATAGCAGTACCCAATCAGCACTCAGCTTGCAAACACGCTTAGGTTTCTGTTGTCAGCTTGGGTTGGACTTAAGTGAACAGACTATAGTAGGGGAGATAGAAGAGGAGGAGGAGAAAGGTTATAGGGAGATAAGATTAGACGTGACGGTGATTTAGTTACGAGTCTGAAAAAAAATATGAAAGAAAAACGTGATTCGGTTCAGGGTAAAAAAATCACACTCGGGAAATAGCTCAATAAAAAGGATAATGAGGCCAATGTATGTACGATGTGAGTGAATGCACAAATGTTTCTCTATCCCATTATTCCTCTCCATTCCGAGCCCCTTTTCCACGAACCCCTTGTCCTCCTCTTTTTTCGCCCCTCACTCGACACGCCTCCTCGCCCGCCCCCCTCCCACGCCTCTCACAGCTGTCAGAGAACAAAAGAATTCTGTTTATCCATCAAGTTTTTGCATACACAGTGGCCGGCCAGGGACAGATCAGATGGACTCCAGCGGATAAAAAAATAGGATAATGTCTGGATCTGGGGCCAAATAGTGGGATCTGCTGAGTAAACAGGACAGGAGGACGCGGGGAGGGCGTGAGGGGCCGGAGGGGAGGAGGAGGAAGAGGAGGAGGAGGAGGATCAAGACGCGACGGTGAGTTGTTTTCTGGGCTGACGCGGCGGGCGGCCCTCCAGACCCAAGTCCCGGGAGCTCGCGGTCACTGGCTGTCCATAGACCTACACAATGAGGGGTAGCGGCGGCGGCATTGAAGAGGACGGGAAAATACGATAAAATATGAAATAAAATGACCACTGTCCAGCCAGTTATACAATTTCCCCAAATTATCCCCATAAAAGTTTTTTTTATATATATACGAATGCAACGCGAGGGTGTCCGCTGAAAACTGGGCCTTGTGTAGGGACGGAGAGGGTGCCATTTCCCGTGTAACAGGTGGCGCGCGGGAGCAGGCGACACTCGGCCTTGTGCTTGAACCCGCGCAGATATTTCTTGATAAAACAAGGATTCCCGCGCCGTAATCCCATTCGGAGCGTGTTACATGACGAGCCTCGCCTTATCAGGGAATGTTAATACGGCGGCCGCGGGTCCCCAGGGGCGGAAATTGGAGAAAAAGCGAGAGAATTGTGGAAATGAGTCATTGAATAAATATTGGATTAAGGCAGCCTTGTTTTGCCTGCTGAGTGCTGGTGGCGCGGACAGCTGTGGCGGCGGGGCTGCCATGTGGCGCAGCGGTGGAGTGGCCTCTCCACCTGCTGACCTTTCCTCCCCCCCTCACCCTACCTCTCCACCGCCGCTTCCACCCACACTCGGCGGGCAGAAAGGAAAGTAGAAAAAGGCGAAATAAAGGGAAAATAAATAAGTAAACAGATTACTGTCCATGTCATAGAGATATCGATGCATCTATCTGTCTATCTATCTATCTATCTATTTATCTATCGTGTGTGTGTGTGTGTGTGTGTGTGTGTGTGAAGAACCAGCAGGCGGTGATGGATAAAGACAGGCAGAAGGTCAGTCTACAAGAGGCCTGGTGGCGGAGGTGTGCCTACTCCCCTCCCTCCCCCCTCCCCCGCGCGTCACTCAGCATCGGATCACGGCTGAGGTTCCCAGAGATTACTGGTTTGGGGGGCGACAGGAGGGAGGGGGAGAGGGGAATGTGTAGTGCATCAAGGACGAGCGTCAAACTGAGCCTCGAGGGTGAAGGTGGATAATAAAAAAACTCCACGCGAGATCAAGCTATTCATCCAACACGAAAGAGAACAGTAAGAGAGGATCATTTCAATCACGAATGCAAGCTGGACGAAAACAATATATAGCGCGCCAGAAAAACAAATAACGGCTGCGTATATAAAGAAGAAATGACAACCGAACATGAGAACCTTGACATGAAGACCACCAGGCTTTGGGGGCGCGGGGGACTGCTGCAGAGGCGCCACCGACACGTACCTTTGAGGGATTTGTTGTTGGAGACGTCCCGCGGCCAGGGCGGGTCCCCGTGTAAGGTGAACTCCCGCAGCTTGAGGTAGGAGATGGTGAGGCGGATGATGGAGGCCTTGTCGAGCTGTGACGTGATGGCGGGCGGGAGCGGCAGCATCTGTAACACACCACCAACCTCAGAACCCAACTATGAACAGCAAAAATATGACTGCACATCCATCTAAGCGATCAAGATGGCCTTCAATAACATGGACTGCGGGGGCAACAGGACCGTAAAATGAAAATAAAGGTGTGCAGATAATTCGTGATAGAAAATAATAAAAAAGGTGACAGAATATCAACATTAAAGAAATTGATTTTGCACTTTTGAATGAAGCAATAGAGCGTAACATAAACTCTGACAGGAATGATAAGCAGAGCAAAATACTTAATAATGATAGGATAACAAGGCTTGAAACAGGTGAGAAAGAGAATATCCATAAGAGTTTGAAGACGCAAGAAAATATCATATTATTAAATTCAACGTAACGGTAAAACAGGACACCATGACAGCAATGATAACCAGAACAAAATATTTTACGGTGGCGAGAAAATCGGACTGAAAAGGGTGAGGAAAAGTGTTCCCAAATCAAAATGGGCCGAGAACAAGGAAAAAAACCTATCATTATATTCAACAACACGGCAAAACAAGAACCATGACAGCCGTGATATCCAGAACAAAGTATTTAATGACGTCAAGATAACAGGACTGGAAAAGTAATGAGCATAAAAACACCGAGGTAATTTAAACGTCAAAGAACAAAACAAGCACGATAATGACAGTGATATTAAGATAACAACCCTGCCAGGACAAACTTTACAAAAACAAAGAGGAAGGGAAGTGAACTAAATTGAAAGAGATTATACGAAGATAAGAGTCGAGAGAAACACAAGCACGAGGTAAGAACATAATAATAGAAACAAATTGTAGGAAATTACTAGTCTCATGTTTACGAACACGCACCCCACACACACACGCACGCACAAACACACTCACACAGACAAACAGACAGACACACCTCAAACACACACACACACACACACACACCCGGGGGCGGCCAAGGGAAGACGCAGCCTCTACTCTGTATTTGACAAGTTTCCCTTAATCAATTTGTCTCGTCTTGGGGAAATGTAGTTAGGGTCTTGTGCCTCCCCTGAGACGCTAGCACAGCCTGTCCGCCTCCTCGTGTGTGTGTGTGTGTGTGTGTGTGTGTGTGTGTGTGTGTGTGTGTGTGTGTGTGTGTGTGTGCTATCATTCTACACCTGTATTTGTTTGTGTGTCTCGGAGAAGGAACTTTTTTTTATGTTGCCCAACTGAATAATTTTCCGTTTTGTGGTTGTTTCTGTCTGTCTGTGTCTGTCCGTCTCTACCATACTCCCAAACTTTAGTCATTATTCTTACGTAAAAACTAACCATTCCATTCCATTACCTCTTTTAGATAACACACAACACACTCAACACATAACCAACACAAGAAAAACTCCTCAAAACCCATCATCCACGCCTCAAAGCAACACAACACAGCATACCACAGCGCAACACAACCCGCCCCAACTCAACCCAACACAACACAAGTCACGTACCTTTGCCAATTCATAAAACTCGTAATTTTCTTTCCCTCTTCTGGATCTCGCAGCGTCTCTGGACTTCTCTTTCCGAAGCTCCAGGATGCTGAAAGAGAGGCGTCGGGATTAGCGGAGGATGCAACAGTGACGAAGAAATGAAAGAAGAGATTGGAAACAAAGAACAGAAAATGCAAGGAGGAGGAAAGGACGAGGAGGAGGAGGAGGAGGAGGAGGAACATTCTTTTATTTTTTTTACGCTAAGGGTGGCAGCTCAAGGGCAAACAACATAAACAGTAACAAATAAGCCCACTAGACGCTGGTTAAGATGAAATGAATTAGAATGAGATGAAAATGGACACCAGAAAATAATGAAGATGAACAGAAGCAGGAAAGGACGAGGAGGGGGATCATGAGGAGGAGGAGGAGGAAGAGAGGAAGGAGGGAGCAAAAGATCAGTATTCTTAATGGTTAGAATGGAAGAATTTAGTGTGAACAAACCTGATAACAATGTATAAAGTTGAACGATACAAAAAGTAAACAAACAAAACGATAGGGAATGCAAATAAGAACGAAATGAACTCTAAACCGAACGGAGCAAAACCAAACCAGAACACGTATTACTCATGTGTATTACGATCATGAGCCACATATGCAAACGAGGACGGACGGACGGACGGACACACACACACACACACACACACACACACACACACACACACACACACACAGAGACAACAACAAAACAACAACAAAAACAATCCTACCATACCCGAAATAAAGTACTGGGGCAAATCAGGCATCATTACCAATAACAACGTAAAAACACCCGGTATGCTAAGTAAGACAAGACCAACCACGAACGCCAATCACAACTCAAAGCGGCCACGAAAGACCTTCCCGAACCAACCAATAGGAAAACAGAAGCGGGCTCAGTCACCTGGCCTGAGGAACTCCACTCGGCCAATCCGGGAGCACGCAGGGCCCAGGGCATCCGTTCGTTACATATTCATGCCAATACAGCCCTTAAATAATTACTAATGTGACAATGAGGCATGAACCAGGTTTGAATATACATTGGCAGGTGGGCGGCGGGGGAGCGGGGCAGTGTATACAGATGACCATTTTAACTCTTCCACTCACAAGGTTCTTTCGTGCGAATGAATATTAATCTCTATCGGTGCAATTAACAGGGATCTCCTCTGGCAATAAACACCAGCTGCTGAGTCGCGGCGGGACCTGAATCCTTAAGCTCTAAAAGGAGAGATCTGGCCGGGGAGTCGCTTTGGAGAGTCTGATCCTGCGCCTTCGACAGCGTGCAAAGTGCTTGATTTTCTCGTTCTGCTCTCACTCTTATGGCCGGGCCGGGGCTCCGTCATGCATCTATTGATTTCTCTCTCGCAGCTTCATTTTGGTACCGGGGTCTATTTTGGTTTTCAGATTTTAGTATTTTTTTTTTTTGGTTTTTTGTTTCTTCTGTCCACACTCCATTTTTTTTTACCCGGCATTTTTTTCCACCTTAGTCTATACCTGGCTGTTTATTGAAGTTTCTGAGAGTCTGGTTATGCCTGTTTCTGTGTGTCTGTACATGTCTGTCTGCCTGTCTGTCCGTCTCTGTTATGGTGCCCCTCACGCGTCGGCGCCGAGCAAACAATCAAGAAGGGCCGCGTTTTTAGTGATTCTGATAAGATGGCTGCGTGTGGGGGAGGATAAACGGGGCTGATAACGGAGGGCGCGGCGGCGGCGGGATGAAGGGCGTCGCGGGGCCTTGATCGTCGCTCACCGCCTCCCCTTGGCCAATCCCCGGCGGCGGAGGCCAAGAGGGGACGGCGGCCTGATACTGACCCTTACGCCGGCAACAAAGTATCGGGCGTCGACGTTAAGTGTCCAGAGTTAATCCCGGGCCCGCGACAAGTGTCCCAGCGAGGGCGTGTTTATGTCTCCGTGGGGGCCGCGCCGCATTGTCCCCGTCCAGCTCTTATTGTGGCGCCATTGTCCAGGGCTCGACTCTGCCTCTGGTTCTGGATTGGGCTAGCTGGCTCTGCCCCGCCGCTGCCGCCGCCTCCGCCCCCTCACTCATTTCTCTTGTCTTCTCTTTCATCTCTTACTTCTGATTCTTCTTTCGCCTCCTCCGCCTCTTCTCTTTTCCCTTTTCTCACTTTATCGCTTTTTCTCGTCTGTTTCCACGTCCTCATCGTCTCCCTCTCACTCATCCTCTTCTTGGTCATCCCTTTTCTTTATCTACTCTTCTCCTCCTCACTCTTCCTCCTTGTCTTTAACCTGCCCCTCCTCCGCCTCGTTTTCTCCCCCTCTCTCTCTATTTCTTCTCATTTCCTCCTCCTCCGTCCATCGGGAGTTAGCTAATTGGCACAGTGCGACGCATAATTTGCTTCATGGAGGATGTCTATCACTCATGCATAATCTAGGAGGACGGGCAAGACAATGAATTTCTCTCGCTAATTTTTACTTTCTCTCTAATGGTTCCTCTCCTGGTTCCTGATTCTCCTGCTGATGCCCCGACGTGCTATCTCGACCGGTTTTCTAATACACGTAATTCTGTATAATCCCATATGATTTTATTTAGTAGTTCTCTTTCAATAATCACAGACTCGATTTGGTATTGTCGTTAAGCCGTTTTCCACACACGAATTCTTTACTTGTCCGATTCTTCTTTTGTCGCCACCTCCTTTTCTCCTTTTCCTCTTTTTTTCACTTTGTCTCTTTTCCTTTTCTTCTCTCAATACCTCATCGTCTCCTTCGCACCCATTCTCTTCTTTCTCTTCCTTTTCCTCTCTCTACCTTCTCTTCTTCCTCTCAATCTCCCTCCTTGTCTTTCATTTGCTCCTCCTCCTCGTCCAAATCCTCATCACCTGTGGGCGGCCAGGACTGAGCGGCGCGGGGAGGAGCGGGCAGGTATTATTCCGGACGCGGGGAAAGTAATGTCCTACACGGTGATACCCGACGCGTCCTAATGCCCCGCTCGGCGCTCCTCTTGGCGGCGGCTGTGGCAAGCGCCCGATGGATTCTTCTACATTTGCGACGACAACGTTTATGACATTAACGGGACGCGGCGGCATAAGCGAGGCTGGTTGTGCTTAGGAAGGTCGCAGGTGAGCAGGGAAGAGACGGGGGCAAGCGGCGTGGATAGAACACAGTATTGATGTTCGAGTCAAAAATAAGACTGGCTGTAATATTCTTCCCTACCCAGGTAATCACTATGCCTAGATACGTCCCAGGCTGGAGGAGACAAGCGGGAGAAGGTGATACGAGGGAGAAAGTCATATACTGATGTACGAGCAAATACGGACTAGCTTTGTGTTGTATTTGCTTATCGATCTAACCACTATGCCGAGATATGTCAGGTTAGAACAGAGGAGTGGGTGAAGATGCGTGAAAGTCAAGGTAAACTACTGATCTTCAAGTGAGCAAGTTCATCCTCAAGGAGACACTGACTACAATGTGATATCCTTCCTTATCCAACGATGGGCCATAAAACTACTTTCCTCATGAGCGTTTATTTCACACACGTCTCCGTCGGGCGCTGAGGAGAGTCGTGGGCGAGGCGGGTCTGTGCGTGTTTAAAGGGAAGAGAAAACCAGTTCTCGTACGGTGGTGGCTCAAGGTACTCCGGAGGGCTGAAGCGGCGGCGGAAGGACGAAAGGAGGGATAGAGGAGTGCAGGTGGTGGAAGAGGAGGAGGAGGAGGGGAAGGAACTGGCTGAAGGAGGGGCAGGCTCGGAGGGAGGGAGGAGGGCGGGAGGGAAGGAAGAGATAGGACGGTGGAGGGAGGCGCTGGTTGAGGATTTGCATAATATTCGTCACTGATATGTGTGTCCCCTGCAGGGCCATTCCCGCGCGGCCATTTCTCATAACAAGATATATGTGCCATCTAAGAAACAGCCTATATCTGAATACACACACACACACACACTAACCTTTCTACTCTTTGCATTACAGATCAAACTTCCTTCCCTTCTCACACACACACACACACACACACACACACACACACACACACACACACACACACAGACACGTATAGAAAAATAACCTGTCCCAAACCCATACACATAAGGGAATTTCGCCCCAGGCTCTATCTATGGCACTGTTCGAGCATGGGTGGGGTACGCCGTGTAATAGGACATGCCCGGACCCTGTAGGCAGCTTGCATATGGGCGGCGGACATCCTGGGAGCCAGCTAAGGTTTCACATCCAGGCCGTCGGAGGGAGGGAGGGAGTGAGAGAGAGGGACGGAGAGAGAAGAGCTGAGCGCCGCCTCTCGCCAACCACGGCACGTCCCCGCTAACAGGCGCCCGGGTATTCATGACGAAATGATCACGAGCGAAATTACCATGCAGCCAGCGAGCAGACCCTCGGGATTAAGATGGAGGGCGTCAGAATCGACCAGCCACCATCGCTGCTACCATGAACTCCGTCGCGTTGGCCAAATACCATGTCCTTTTTTGATCTGATGATTGATAATGTGATAAGATAGGCTTCTGTATGTGCGTACGTGCGCCTGTATGTGCGTAAGGATATATATAATGGAGAGAGTATCTTTTGTGTCGAATGTATAACTAATTGCTATGACTGGTGTGTTTGCATTTTAAACAACCCAGGTGGATGTTTTGTTTGACGCTAAGGATTGCCAGCTTTCGTTATTCATCCTTTATTTTCAACTATACAATATTAAGGATTCATATGAAGGTGGTTACTACACTGCCACAATGATAAAAAATGTATTGTTTAGGTAAATTGCTTAAAAACATCACTGAATCTCGTAATTTTCATAGGCAAGCATGATTAGGTTGAGAGTCTAAAGTACAATCTAATCCTTTCTATTTCCAACGTTACATCATTACTCATTTACTTTTACCGAACTCCCTCCCCGCCGCCGACCCGTCCTGCCTTCCCTCCTTCCTTCGCCCAATTAACAATCAGGACGAGTACTAATTGAAACTATGCAGAGCTGTTGCCGATCAATGGTCCGGCCTCTGTCCCTGAGCACGACCACTACCTCAACCTAACCACTACCACAAGAACCAAACCATGAGCACCTGAACCTAACCACGACGATCTGAACCTACCCACGACCACCTGAACCAACCCATTACCACCTCAACCTAACAACGCCCACCTATACCTAAACACGACCACCTGAACCTGACCACGACCACCGGAACCTAACCACGACCACCGGTACCTAAACACGACCACCTGAACCTAACCACGACCACCTGAACATAACCACGACCAACTAAACCTAACCACGACTACTTAAACTTATCTCCATCCACCCAAATTAAACCAAAATCACATGTACCGAATCCATGACACATTGAACCGAACACAACGACCATCAGAACCGAAAATAACCCGTCTAAACCCACATAATCGAGAGAGAGAGAGAGAGAGAGAGAGAGAGAGAGAGAGAGAGAGAGAGAGAGAGAGAGAGAGAGAGAGAGAGAGAGAGAGAGAGAGAGAGAGAGAGAGAGAGAGAGAGAGAGAGAGAGAGAGAGAGAGAGAGAGAGAGAGAGAGAGAGAGAGAGAGAGAGAGAGAGAGAGAGAGAGAGAGAGAGAGAGAGAGAGAGAGAGAGAGAGAGAGAAGGGGGGTGAAGGGGGCAAGGAGGCACTTGGACCGCAGAACTAGCTGGAAAGTTTATATAATTTCAGTCTAAACTACTTTTATTGTGATTGAGGTTTTGCAGGGGACTGTTGGGACTCAGAGAGGCAGTAAACCTCGAGTTACCTAAAGTGCTCGAGGAGGAGGAGGAGGAGGAGGAGGAGGAAGAGGAGAGGAAAGGAGGAGAAGGAGGAGGAAGAAGGAGAGACAGACGAAAGGAATGAGGAAGAGGAGATGGCTTGGGAAAATGATGAAGTAGAAAACGAGCAATATGAGAGAATCGCAGAAATGCTGAGAAAAATGTGAGAAGCCGAAGAAGAAATCAAAGGACGGAAGCGAGGAAAATTGGAAGAAGCGAAAATTGATCACGGAATACACGGACGGAAGAACAAAAGAGTGACAGACAGGAGAAGGGAAGTGAAGAAGCAAAAATAGTGGAATCGGAGAGAACCAGAAAATAGAACGGTGGGGAACGAAGATAAACTGACATGCTGAGAAATATGAACCCAATGGAGAACTAAAAGGAAATTAAAGAATGTTATTTGATGGGACAAAATACTAAGGGTCTATTTTAAAACATTTCGTCGCCCAAGTTCACATATTTGACATGGCTTTCGTAGGAGCTGTAGGCCTTTCCAGGGGTAGTTAATGACCCTGGTGGTAGTTTGACCCTTCTTCTGTGCCATGAACCTTAAAAAACACTGATGACAACCAGATTGATCCCCTCTTTGACCTTTAGAAATAGTTGATGTGAGAAGCGATGGTGGCTTAAAATACGGCCCCAACTGTTTAAAAATTATTACCGTACGTTTAAAGTGTGAAAAAAAGGATTGTAATTAAGGATATATTCATGACCTTCTAAAGCAATGGTGGTGATGATAAGGGTGAAGGTAGAAGCCGTGGTGATGATGTATATGGTGGTGGTGGTGAGGGTAATGGTGCTAATGATGGTGACTATGGTGATGGTGATGATAGTGGTTTTTTTTTTTTACAATATTGGTGATGGTAGTGGTAGTGATCGTAGTGGTAGTGTAGGGGGAGGTGAAGGTAGTTATGGTGGTGGTCAGCTATAAGACACACCTCCAGAAAAAAAAAAAAACAGGCTTGCTCTTTCCTCTCTATTCTCCCGAGACTCCCCATCCCCGTCCCATTCCCATTCCTGATCTATTCCAGGGGATGATTCTCTTCAGATTCCTTCCCGGAGATGTATTCCAAGGCATTCGAGGGACATTTGGCCGATACTCAGCCTCTCGAGGGGAAAGGAGACTTATCGTGTAGCCTTACTGTCGAGTCGGAGAACATGAGTCGAGTGTGTTTGTGAGTGTGAGGAAGAGGAGGAGGAGGAGCAAGATGATGAAGAGGATGAGGAGCAGGAAGAGGAAGAGGAGGACTACACCCACGACAATGATCAAAAATAAAAACAAGTTAAATCTGAGAACACAAAGACATATATCAACTGAATGGTGTTATGAGAGAAGGAAAGGAGGAGGAAGAGCAAAATAAAGAAAAGAATAAGCTGCATGTTGATAAGAGAAAAGACACACGGGAGAAGAATGACAAGGGAAGGCAAGGAAGAAAGGAAGGTGGAAGGAAGAAATGCTGTAAGTACTATGAGGGGAGAGCAGAGAGAGGCCAGGCGGAGTGAGTGGGCGAGGTGGGGGTAGGGAGGCAAGGCGGGAGACACTATAGGGAAAGGAGAGGCGGGAAGAGGCGTGAGGTAGGTGTTGTGTGGGCTGCGGAGGGCGGCGAGGAGTTAAAATATTCAAGAGTCAGGGCTGTCCTAGTGAAAGCTGACCAGGGAGAGGCGCGTCCAGGGTGTGAATGAGAGAGAGAGAGAGAGAGAGAGAGAGAGAGAGAGAGAGAGAGAGAGAGAGAGAGAGAGAGAGAGAGAGAGAGAGAGAGAGAGAGAGAGAGAGAGAGAGAGAGAGAGAGAGAGAGAGAGAGAGAGAGAGAGAGAGAGAGAGAGAGAGAGAGAGATCGTGTGATAAAAGAAGCAATAATTTAGTGAAGAAATAGATTCACCTAAGCGTGTCTCTCTCTCTCTCTCTCTCTCTCTCTCTCTCCGCAAGCCTTCCTCCTATTCTATCATCACCACCCCCAACCCCACCTCCTCCTCCTCCTCCTCCTCTTCCCCCCACTGCACACTGGTCAACAGCTTTCTTCAATGGCCAGACCGCGTGGGAAATTAAACAGCACTTTTCTCCTCATATTGCCCAGCTGATGTGAGGGGGGAGGAAATGGGAGAGGAGGGAAAGGGGGGGAGGGACGGAGGGAAGAGAAGGGGAGAGAAGAGGGTGTAAGAGTGCACTGGGAGGCTGTGGGGAGAGAGTGGATAGGTGTAGAAGGGGAAGGGATGGGGAGGTATGTGATGGAATGGAAACGGATAGAAGAGAGGGAGAGGGATAGTATTAGGGTGAGGGAAGGAAAGGGAGGATTTTGGAAGGTATATATAGAGGAGAGGAAGTGGAATGGGGGTGTCGTAAGGGGAAGGGAATGGGTAGTAAGGGAGAGAGAGAGAGAGAGAGAGAGAGAGAGAGAGAGAGAGAGAGAGAGAGAGAGAGAGAGAGAGAGAGAGAGAGAGAGAGAATACAGAAAGACAAAATCAAGAAAAGAGATGTACAGTCGAGATGAAAAACAAGAAAAAAAAGAAATAAAAGACATAAAATAGAACACAGAGTCGTATATTACTTGTGTGGTGGAATTTGGGGGAGATAAAGTACAAACAAACACACACACACACACACACACACACACACACACACACACACACACACACACACACACACACACACACACACACACACACGTCTTGGAATACGGCAATATGGTGAGACAATCTTGCTTCTCTCTTTCTCATTTACTCTTATTTTCTTCTGTTCTTTTGTTTTTTTTCTCCGTTTCTTATTCCATGTTTTCTTCTCCCCATTTTCAGTTTTCTTCTTGTTTCCTACTTTTTCTTCATCTCCTTTTCCCCTTCCTCCTACTCGTGTTTATTCTCTTCCCTCTTCTCTCCACCTTCCAAGTTTCTTCCTCAAGGTAACGTGTGCTAATAAGGACGCGCAGGTAAATAACAACAAACAACAACAATAATAAACTAGTAAATAAAAACAAAGACAAAATAACTAAAGGAAGACAAGGGAGTGGAAGAAGAGGGGAAGGAACAGGAAGGAGAGGAGAGGGAGGGGAAAGGGAGGGGAAGAGGAGGGAAACGGGGGTAACGGGAGAGGGAGGAAAAGGGAAGGAGGGTAGAGGGAGGCGAAGGGGGGAGAGGGGAGAGGAAGGGGGGAAGGGGGAGAAGGGGAGGAGGAAAAGTTCAAAGTAACGAGGCAAATCGGAGACCAACTGAGGCTAGTCTTCCTCTTCCTCCTCCTCCTCCTCCTCCTCTTACCCCTCCTCCTCCTCCTCCTCCTCTTCCTCCTCCAGGGTGATAACTTTAAGGAGGAAGAACGGCACAGATGGAGATAAACACACACACACACACACACACACACACACACACACACACACACACACACACACACACACACACACACACACACACACACACAGCATCATTAATGTAAGTTGCATCAGTCAGGGCTTTAAACATAAACAAACAAACAAACAAACAACGCGTGCGGATAAGTTATTAAATAGGACCAAAGAGAACAACAAAAACAAACAAAACAATAAAACACGAATCGAAAATAAACATAATAATAATAATGTCCATTTTTTTTTTTTTGCGTTCCGAACTCCATGAAATATGCGAACGCGGTAAGCAAAAATAAACAAACAAACAAAAACATCGGACACACGCTCTAGTGTTCCCTGCCACATTGCTGCATTAAAAACGGGAAGCACACACACACACACACACACACACACACACACACACACACACACACACACACACACACACACACACACACACACACACAGCCTATCTGCCTGCCTATGTGTCTGTCTGTCTGTCTGCGTGTCTCTCTCTATTTGCTTATCTATGTTTGTCTATGGTAAAAAGTAACAGAAAAATGCTGATAAACCTCGAAATATAATAATAATAAGATAAGGAAAAGTAAAATTAGGATGGGGATAAGGAACAAGTGGAAGAGGAGGATAAGGATGAGGGTGAGGAGGGAATGGAGAGAAAAGAGGAGGTGGAGGAGGAGGAGGAAGAGTCACAGGATAAGGTAGTTTCCAGCATTGTAGCGTCAAAACAATTGCTCCCCAAACATCGATTTCTGGACAGCGAGGTTCCATCCGTGGTCAGTTATGCTAATGTTAACACAAAGTTGTCCCCTCCCCCTCTCTCTCCCCCTCCCTGTCACCCCATCGCTTCCCCTCACCTTCCCTCTCCCGCCCCTCTCCTCTTCCCCCTACAACAATTGTCATATCGAATTTTTGTTGCCTAAATTAAGTTTCAGGGGGGTACGGGGAGAGAGAGAGAGAGAGAGAGAGAGAGAGAGAGAGAGAGAGAGAGAGAGAGAGAGAGAGAGAGAGAGAGAGAGAGAGAGAGAGAGAGAGAGAGAGAGAGAGAGAGAGAGAGAGAGAGAGAGAGAGAGAGACCTAACTAGCCTAACAAGCAAAATTAAGCTACTAACAATTTACTAATCACCAAATACTTACAGCCTTTCTAACACCATCTGAACAGAATCAACCCACCTACGCACCCGCCCTTCCTTTCTCCTTCCTTCTACATCTCCCACACATAAAGGGAAGATATGAAGCAGTTATTGTATTAACTGCTTCACATGTTCCACGACTGAGTTTCAATAATGGAGGGTAGAGAGATGTATGGATGAGGGGGACAGACGGTGACTAACTGGGCAATTGGAGCTGTAATGTAATAGCCGATTGACGTAATGAAACTTCCTTTAATTTTTGTTTTTTCTTGTGTTTTCTTGTCTTGTATACGACTCTTCCTCGCTACTACCATCAGCGCCACACTACCATCACCTTCACCACCATAGTCTCTACCACCACCACCACCACCATCACCACCACCATCACCTTCACCACCATAGTCTCTACCACCACCACCACCACCATCACTAACAGAACCAATACGCTACCATGAAAGCCACCACCACCATCACCTTCACCACCCTAATCTCTACAACAACCACCACCACCATCACTAACAGAACCAACACGCTACCATGACAGCCACCACCACCATCACCTTCACCACCCTAATCTCTACAACCACCACCACCACCATCACTAACAGAACCAACACGCTACCATGAAAGCCACCACCACCATCACCACCAAAATCATTAACAGAACCAACAGCATCTCCACTACCACCACCACCACTACCAACACCTAACACCACCACCACCACTACCACTACCCACACGACCATCACCCCTACCCACCTGAACACCCGCTTACTCACTGTCACTCACACCTCCAAAAACACTTATCTCGCCCATATTTTACTTCCCGTCGCCTATACACGTCACCCGGACACCGGAGAGGAGGCGTGAGGGACCCATTTCCACCGCGTGTCGCTGCCCATCGGAATATGAGAAGTACTGTCCTTATTTGCATAATTTCCAATTTCTGGTGATATTATCCGGGGAGCTGGAGACGCGATGTTTAGGGTTAGTTGTTCGGGGGTGTCACAGCAGCCCCGCGGCGTCGTGTCTGTGTTCCTCTCTCTCTCCGTCTCCCTCTGTCTGTTTGTCTCTGTCTCTATGTTTGTCTGGCTCCGTCTCTCGTCACACACACACACACACACACACACACACACACACACACACACTTAACTTTCCACATCAATTTAATTTCCCTTCAACATGAATCCCCAAAATAATAAATCTCAACATACAGCACCAGCGACGCACAAACATTAAGCTCACCAGATGGCAGCACCTTCGTTCAACCGGCTCATCGTGACAGCATGAAGTGGCCAGCTACGTCATAAGCTTTTCGGTCATTACGTATCAATTAAAACAAGTTGGTGATGAAAAAACTGTAACTGAACACCTTTCTCTTCTTGTGACTTAAACTATATCGAGAAAACGTGTCGTGAGACCTAAAGAAATGAACTTGACGTGACGAGACCTTTTGACATACTGTGAGACCTTTTGAGCAGACTTGTAAGAACGGAGTATAGTAGAAGGAAGGGACAAAGGGCAAGCGTAACCACGGGAACACACATCACCAAGGACACACAAATAACAGTACAAAAAAGGAAAGTAAAGGAAGCACTGATCTAAAGGCAGAATGCAAGGACCAGACAACAGCACAGGCAGGAACCAAAGGAAGACGGGAATGGGGGCGAAGGGGGGTCTCAAGCGGTGCCTAAACTTCGTGGAGGTGGTGGTAGTGGTGGTGGAAGGGCAGACTGCGGGGTGGAGCGTTCGGGGCGAGGCAGGGAGGGACAGAGGACCACATTAATGCAGGATTACATGCGGTTTGTGTCGAGATGAGACGCATGGAGGGGAGGGGGGGTGGGGGGAGGAGGAGGAGAGAGGAGGAGGGGAGGAGAGAGGAGAGAGAGAGAGAGAGAGAGAGAGAGAGAGAGAGAGAGAGAGAGAGAGAGAGAGAGAGAGAGAGAGAGAGAGAGAGAGAGAGAGAGAGAGAGAGAGAGAGAGAGAGACGGGGTTGGGGTGAAGGAAAGAGAGGGAGAGAGAGGAGAGAAAGGGTGGGATGAAGAAAGAAGAGGGAGGCTGGGGTGAAAGAGAGGGGAGAGAGAGAGAGAGAGAGAGAGAGAATTTGGGGTGAAGGAAGGAGGGAAAACAGAGATACATGGAGGAACAATGAGAGGAGGAAAGAGGGAGAGGTAAGAAAGGAGTTAGAGCACAAGTTAAGTGTGAAGAAGAGGAGCGGAAAGAGAGAGGGAGAGAGAGAGGCTGGGATAAATGAAGGAGGAAAGGAGGGAACGAGAGGGAGTATTTGTGGGGAGGATATAGGAAACACAGGAGGGAAAAAGAGGGAGAGAACAAGGGGGAAGGAGAGGAGGAGGAGGGGGAGTTGTTGGTGCAGAGGTGGACATGCTGGTCGACAGTGAGGGACAGTGAGGAAAGTGATGGTGATGGAGGAGGTGACGGTGAGGGCGGAGGGAGAAGTCCTTGGAGGGAGGAACCTGTGAACGATGTGCGCGGACGATGAAAATAAGAGAGAGAGAGAGAGAGAGAGAGAGAGAGAGAGAGAGAGAGAGAGAGAGAGAGAGAGAGAGAGAGAGAGAGAGAGAGAGAGAGAGAGAGAGAGAGAGAGAGAGAGAGAGAGAGAGAGAGAGAGAGAGAGAGAGAGAGAGAGAGAGAGAGAGAGAGAGAGAGAGAGAGAGAGAGAGAGAGAGAGAGAGAGAGAGAGAGAGAGAGAGAGAGAGAGAGAGAGAGAGAGAGATTCTTTTAAATCAAAATGACTCAAAGGGAATGTGAGACGAAAATTTGGGAAGGATCAAATTCTGATAAAAGAAAATCGGAGTGGAAAAGAGAAGAGAAAAGAAAGGTTATAAAAGAAAATTAAAAGGCTTGACACAAAAATTAGGAAAGCGAGAGAAAGGAATGGAAAAACTAAGATAGACGAAATGGAAAAAAGAAGAGCAATAGTGGAGATGGGCAGCAGCATACAAGTAGCTAACTGTCGAATTCAAAAGTAATTTAACACCACCAAAAACTGAGTGATGCTGCTGGTTGGCCCTGAACTTTGTGGGCGTCCCGACTGGCCTTCAGATTGACATATGAACACTGGTTTTAATTTTGATGAACGTTGTATTTCGTTTCACTGTCGGCCTAACTCTTTTCAATGCTAGACGAATATGGGATTTTATGATGCGCGCGCACGAGAGAGAGAGAGAGAGAGAGAGAGAGAGAGAGAGAGAGAGAGAGAGAGAGAGAGAGAGAGAGAGAGAGAGAGAGAGAGAGAGAGAGAGAGAGAGAGAGAGAGAGAGAGAGAGAGAGAGAGAGAGAGAGAGAGAGAGAGAAACATCACTTGTAAGCCCAAAGACTTCTCAATAAACAGCACTATTTACGGAGTCATATTTTGCCTCACGAAGCGGCCACAGTGAAGGATCAGCGGGAGGTGTGAGGAACGAGGCAGCAGGAGGAGGAGGAGGAGGAGGAGGAGAGGTGGAGGAGAGGAGGGAGTAGAAGAAAGAGGAAGAAGAGGAGAGGAGACGAAAAAATAAGCAGCAGATGATGAGTAAAAACAGAACACAGAGAAGCATATTACTGACAAGGAAGAAAAATCAGGCGAGAAGGAGGAGGAAGAAAAGAAGGAGAATAAGGAGATTGAACGAGCCACGAGCAAGGAGGAGGAGGCGGCACAAAGCGACCAGGAGGAGGAAAAGTTGAAGAATAAGGAGATGGACGAGGAGGAGGAGGAGGAGGAGGAGGAGGAGGAGGAGGACACTGAACAACGAGCAAGAGGAGATGGGGGAAGGCCGCTAGATGCCCTCACCTTCCTACACCCTCCATTCCGTCGCTTATCCCGTCATATTTCGCACTTTGTCAGCCGTTTCCAGCCCTAAGCAGCCGGGTATCAGTGACCATCAGAGGCCCCCGGTCACCCATCCCTTCTGACATC
This sequence comes from Eriocheir sinensis, assembly GCF_024679095.1. Taxonomy (NCBI): domain Eukaryota; kingdom Metazoa; phylum Arthropoda; class Malacostraca; order Decapoda; family Varunidae; genus Eriocheir; species Eriocheir sinensis. Next base: position 2,152,942 of record NC_066563.1, read on the forward strand.
ACGCTTCCCCTGTAGAGGTCATTCACGCCCGAGGTCAGGGGTCAAACGAACTGTCCCACGAGGAATGTTGGGCAAGAAAATATTTACAGCTGGGGGAGGTGTTGTTGCATCGAAGCCCCGTCAAAGGGTACAATAGAAGGGCTTCGCGTAATTTTCGATAATCCTAAAAAATATTACCGTTTGTGTCAGGGAGGAAAAAATGGTACAGGGAAAATGATGAGGCGGATTAGGCATTGATAAAAGTTGTCTGGCCGGGAAAAGACTGTGAAGGAAGCGAAGGAGGAAGAGGTATGAAAGGAGGAGTGGCAAGGAAGAAGAGGAAGTGAAAAATAGGTGGCCAAAAGGAAAATAATGAAGGAAAAGAAGAAAGAAAGAGGAAGGAAGAAGTGAAGCAGCTAGTACGACATAAAAGCAGAGTGACAGCAAAGAAAAGTGAATGACCCAAAGAAGGAAGTGAAAGAAAGGAGGCAAAAAGGAATAAAAAGTGAAGGAAAAGAAGGAAGGAAAGAAGAAATGAAGCAACAAAGAGGAGATAAGGGCGAGGCGATAACAATGAAAGAAGTGGAGGAGTAAAACGAGGAAGTGAAAGAAAAGTGACAAAAAGGAAAGGCGAAGGAAAAGAAGGAAAACAAAGGAAGGAAAAAGTGAAGCAACAATGAGGAGATGAAGACAGGATAACAGCAAAGAAAGAACAAAAGGAGGAAGATGCAAAGATGACTGACAAGCAAAAAGTGAAGTGATAGGACAAAAGGAAAGGCGAAGGAAAAGAAGGGAAACAAAGGAAGGAAAAAGTGAAGCAACAATGAGGAGATGAAGACAAGATAACAGCAGAGAAAGAAGAGGGGGAACAAGAGGAAGAAGATGCAAAGATGACTGACAAGCAAAAAGTGAAGTGATGGAAGGAAAAAAAATAACGTCGAAAACAGACTGACAAGGAAAGGAATGAATGAAAGAAGGAACAGGGCGAAGAAAAGAGGGTACATGAGACTATAAAAAAAAAATATATACATACAAGAGGTCGGTCGCACAGGAAGGAAGAAATCATGAGAGTAGAAATATCAAAGAAATGTGACACAAGTGAATAGAAAACAATAATAAGAAAAACATAAAAAAAAACAGGTTGGAAAGGTGAGAAGAGAAGAGGAGGAAGATGACGAATGAGGCATAAAAAAAAGATTAATTTTAAAGTGAAAAAAAATAATAAAGTGAATTAGGAAAAAGAATAGAATGAATGGAAAAGGGGAAAAAAAGAGGACGAAAAAAAGTAAGAACGAAATAAGAAAAGGCTGATGGAGGGAAAAATATGAAGGAAAAAGGAGGAGGAGGAGGAGGAGGAGGAGGAGGAGGAGGCTCTGGTGCTGCAGTGACCAGCGAGTGGCGTCTCATTACGTCTGTCCGTCACACCTGAAACTATGTTAGCCAAGTTGGGGGGGAGGGGGTAGTGGGGGAGGAGGGGGAGAGAAGGGGAAGAGAGGAGGAGTCAGGAGAGAAAAGTACAGAAGGAGGGGCGAGAAGAGTGCTCCCAAAGCGTTAAGTGAGGGGGGAAGGAAATGATGGAGAGGGAGAAGCAGGAGAGAGTAAAGAGGAGGAAGAGGGAACCGAGAGAAGAGAGTGAGAGGAAAAAGAAAGAGTGAAGCTGAAAGAATATGTAGATGGGTAGGAAAAAGAAGAGAGGGAGCGGGAAATGAGAAAAACTGAGGACGTTGTAGAAGGGGAGGAGAAAAAGAAAAGGTAGCTAAAACATGAGGAAGGAAAAAAGGGGAAAAGAAGAGGGCGCTGAAAGAAGAGGGGAAAGGGGATGAAGGATGGACAGTTCTAGTTGAAGGGAATGGAAGTTTAGTATGATGAAGAGTTACAAAGCTTAATGAGGAGTAATGAGCTCGGAAATTTACGCAAAAGGTATAATGGAATAGGTATAAGAGAGAGAGAGAGAGAGAGAGAGAGAGAGAGAGAGAGAGAGAGAGAGAGAGAGAGAGAGAGAGAGAGAGAGAGAGAGAGAGAGAGAGAGAGAGAGAGAGAGAGAGAGAGAGAGAGAGAGAGAGAGATGAATAACAAGAAGGAAGAGAAGTGGTAATGCGATAGATAAATAAGACTAGGACACTTGAGTTAATAAAAAAAAAGTCCGTGGAAAATCGGAAAAAATATTGAGAAACCAAAATGCGACATCACTAGAAAAAAACCCCATCAGCCTTACTTCTAAAATCTACAAAATAAAAATAAAAAATCCCCAAAATCACATAAATAGAAAACGTTCCAAAAGGCAAATAAAAAACAGAAATGTGCCAAAATATTTTCTTAAACTAAATCTTAAACTTCTCGGAGGGACGTCGAAGCGAAATTCTGAAGGAGAGAGAAAATCAAAAGAAAAAGTAGAGGGAGGGATGAAGGGAGAGAAGGCGGCGGCGGCGGAGGAGGAGGAGGAGGAAAGAGGGGGGAGTTATCAGGGGCGGGGGAGGTAATGAATGGAAATTGGGGCGAAAACTTACTTTACTGACCACACAAGGGCGGGGAGGAGGGAGAGGAGGGGCGCGAAGGGGAGAAAAGGAGAGGGGGACGCAAGGAGAGGAGGGAGACGGAAGAACTGATAAATAATGTTAAGAAAGAACGCTTAATGCAGGAGAGGGAGAAAAAATAGTGACGGGGAGAGAGAAAAGGGAAGGAAGACACAGAAGATTGGAATAACGAGGGAAGTGATGATAGACAAGTTGAGGGTAACGTAAGAAATGATAAATAATGTAAGGAAGAACGCTTACTGCAGGAAAGGGACAAAAAATAGAGACGGGGAGAGAGAAAAGGGGAGGAAGACACAGAAGATTGGAATAACGAGGGAAGTGATGATAGATTATGTTAGGGAAAATTGCTGAATGCAGAAAATAAATGGTGAAGGTAAAGAAATAAGGGAAATGAAAGAGCTTATAAAGTGGAAGAAAAGTCTGATGTAGGAAAGAAAGATGAGGATAGAACTAAGGGTATAGGATAAGAGTCTATTGATAATGTTAATGTAAGAAGAAATGAGAAAGTGTTCGAATTAAGAAAAACATGACGGTGAAAGGAAAACAATTATAAAGCCCTCCCTCAAAAGTAATAAATAAATAAATATAAAGATAAATAAATAAAATGCAACGAATAAAATAGATAAACATAACGTCAATGAATAGACTTAATATACATAAACAATAAATAAGGAAAATATTTTGAGAACCGAATGGGAAAACAGAATGATAACGAAAAGAGAAAACAGATATTTGAAACACTGAATAGAGAACACAATGAACCAAATAAAAGTTTTCTGAACCTCCCAAAATTGTTAACAAATTATGAAGTGACACTGAACATAAAAAAAAGAGACGGAACAAAGAAAACAAAAAAAACCGGCTACCATCCCGATCCTGTTTTCTTTTCATATGTAGATAAAAGCGAACACAAAATAAACAGTACGGAAACGAAATTCAAACCTGTCGTGAAAATGGATGAACGCAAAATATTAAAAAAAATGGCAATTATTTCCTCTACAACACAAGGAAAAATGTTCGACTGACTATCATACCGACATCAATTTCTCTCACATTGAAGATAGAAATGATCACGAAAACACAATAAAAAAAGAATGAAAACAGACATAAAACACGATAAGCATAAATCATTGTTCGAGATATAAGCCAAAAGAATTGAACCTCTCCAGAAAAAAAAGGAAAATATAGAATGAACATATTGAGTTGACACGCATCCAAATAAAACAAGACTATTATAACAACGACGAGCACACGCATGAAACAATAACCGAAATAAGGAACAAAAATAGATAAAAAGAGAAAAAAAATACGGTAACTCCACAAATACATAAAACCAAATAAATTTAATATGTAAGAAAATATAACGAATACTGCAAACGAAGAGAAAACAAAACAAAAAAAAATCCAAATAAAACAAGACTATTATAACAACGACGAGCACACGCATGAAACAATAACCGAAATAAAGAAGAAAATAGATAAAAAGAAAAAAAAAATGCGGTAACTCCACAAATACATAAAACCAAATAAATTTAATATGTAAGAAAATATAACGAATACTACAAACGAAGAGAAAACTAAAATAAAATATAAGGTAAAAAAAAAGTAACAAATGACAAGACGAAAATTAAATGAAAGCACCGAAGTGATAAAAAAAGAGAGGAAATAATAACAAAGAGAATAACAACCAAGAAAAAAAGGCGAAGAAAAGAAAATAAGAAAAGAAATGCAATGATAAAAATTAAGAAAATAATACCAGAGAAAATACACAAGCCCCCCCCCAAAAAAAAAATATAAAAAGATAATAATGGACAAAGAAAAGGTAAAGAAAAAGAAAAAAATGCAGGTGATAAAAGGCAAGAAAACAATATAAAAAAAATACACATTAGCCGAAAAAAAAGATCAAAATAGACAAAGAAAAGGCAAAAAAGAAAAGAAAAGTAAAAAGCCTCCAGTGATTCCCCGCCGCCAAAAGTGACCATTTGGCGGGCACCAGACTTGCATCGCTGAAAAGGCGGGAAATAATCTAATTGTCGCCTCCTGTAAACGAAATCAAGGGCGTCTTTTCTCAAAATAATTCGCATTAGAGGGAGCGCGAGCGGCCGGCCCCCAACATCATTGCCGCCACTCTATATTTTCACTAGTTATCGTTCCCTTCCCTCCATTTTTCCCCCCTCGAACATTTTGGACAAACCCGGAGGAAAAACTGGAAATAATAGTGGCAGGAAATACATGGAGCGTTTGCGAGAACGGACATATTGTAACCTGCAAATGCAAAATGGTCGGGAACTGTCCACTTTTTGACGAATAATTGAATTTTGAATGTGTGATACTAAAATACACTCGTCTCTCTCTCTCTCTCTCTCTCTCTCTCTCTCTCTCTCTCCCTAAATGACACAGCTTCTTGACACGAGGGGAATTTCCTTGGATCAGCTGGTGTAGAGGGGAAGAAGAGGGGAGCGCGTATCCTTAGGGGAGAGGGGAAGACGAGGAGGAGGGGAGGAAGAGAAGAAGCATCAAGGGAAAGGGAAGGTGAAGGAAAAGGAACGGAAGGAGAAGATGCAAGAGAAGGAGACGAGAAGAAGAGAAAGGAAAGGAAAGGGAATGTGAAAGATAAAGACGAGAAATAAAAAGGAAAGGCAGGAAGAGGAAGATAAAAGAGAAGGGAAAGGAAAAGGGAAAAGAAGGGGAATGCGAAAAAGCAGAAAAAAAGACGAGGGGGAGGAAACGGAGGACGTAATCATGAACGACCTGACAAATAGGAGAACATGTCTTACCAAAAGTACTAAAATGAGTAATATGTCAAATCGAGAGAAAAATTATGATATATATATACGAATGCCCCTCTCACTCCCCCCCCCAACACACACACACAACTCCCCCTTTCCCCACCAACAAACATACGCACACACACGCACAAGCAAGCAGACCTCCCGACGGTGGTGCTCGCGGCGGCTTAAAATTTAGCTCGCAGGCCGCCGCGCGTTAAGACCAGGCGCGTTAAAGGGGATGCGGCGGCGGGAGGGTGGCGGCAGCGTGTTGGTGGCCGCGGGAGGACACAACAAAGGCTTCACGGGCGGCCAGGCGGGAGGGAGGGAGCGGGAGGAGGCGGCGGGAGAAACCAAAAGCAAAGCAAAAAGAAATGTAAAAAGACCACCAACAATATGAAGAAAGTGCGCATTAAAAGAACTATAACCGCTGAGGAAGGGAATGGAAACTAAGGTAGAAGGGGACGTGTTGAAAAGAATGCGATATTGAAGGGAGAGGAAATGAAAATGTTATGGCGGTGGGAGAAACCGAAGAAAAGTAAAGCTGAAATAGGAGAGCGCTGAAAATGAACGGCACATTGTGGGCGAAAGAAAGAACACAAACGAATTAAAAAGAAAGTAAATCACCCGGAAAACAAAGAAAATACATGGAAGGACACTAAAACAGGTATACGAAAGGAGGAACCAAATATAAATAACGAAAATAAGTGAAAGAATGAGGAAGAAATAAAACTAAAGAGGAAAGAGTCAGGAGAGGAGAAACTGCAAAATATGGTAGAATGAAAGTAAAACAAAAACAACCATAGCAGAAAAGTAAGAAAAAGGAAAGACCACAAAATAATGGAGCTCCGAGGACATAGAAAACTAATATAGAGACAAATTAGTTTGGAGAGAAAGAACGAACTAGGGAGGGAAAGTAAAATAAAAAGGTAAAGAAGACTTGAGAAAGAACGGGACACTGAGGAGGAAGGGAAACTAATGTATAGAGAGGACAGCGTCAGGAGGGGATAAAGAACGGAGTGTGAGGAGGAAACTAAGACAAGAGGAGGGCAGCGAGGAAAAAGAAAAGAAAACGGAAGATGTGGAAAGGGACTGGAAAGGACAGGGGAAAACGCAAGACAGGAGGAGACACGAGGAGCCAAGAGACGCCGCGAGGAAATGGAAGGGAGAAAAAAGCCTTAAAGGTGGAAAACGAATGAGAAAAAAGAGGAATCAGGAAGATACTAAGGGACTGTTGGAGGAAGACAAGACTACTCCGGACTATTTCTAAGTCAAATATTGAGTCAGGCGGCTGATTCTTGTCTACCTTCGCAACATCTACGCACTGTTTTGGTGAATTGGAAAGGTGTGGTTTCATAATGACGAACAAAACATTACAGCCCGTGTTTTTCAGCGTATCGGCATCTCAGTTCGCCTGTTTGAGAAGCCCCAGGCATAAGCTGCAGGGATTTTTATCTAGTATCATAACGACGAGCAAAACATTATAGCCCGTGTTTTTCAGCGTATCGGCACCGCCTGTTTTTGAGCTTGCCCCAGTCACACGCACGAGGGATTTTGATTTTCATTTTTGTTTTCTAGCAATAGTTTTACACGACTTCTGCATTTTGAACGGGAAACTCACACATGCAAACCCGGTTAATCTTCTCTGTGGCCTTTGGAAAATAGTCGTCCCCAGTTTGCCTGTTTGAGAAGCCCCAGTCATAAGTTGCAGGGAATTTCAAGGCCTGTTTTGTGATTGTAGCGATAGTTTTACACGACTTCTGCAACTTGAACGGGAAACTCACACATGAGAACTCGGATAATCTGATTTTATTTTATTTATACTTGTTTATGTAAGGCAATAAAGGAGCTTCATGTTGTCCTTTCCATCACCACCACCGCCACCAACGCCACCACCGCCACCACCTCCGGCTCCCTTCGGCTCCCATAATCCTCCAGCCTCCACCGGCCGCCTCCGTCGATCCCCAGCGAATCATTGGAGTGGAATTACGTCATTGTGCCCATTAGCGAGTGTTTATTGATCAGCGCTGGGGTCGCGCCCGCCCCGCCCCGCCCCGCCGACCCCCACCGACAGGGCAACGCGGAGCACTTCAGTTCATTGTTCAGATCGCACAAGACTCTCCTAAGGCAATGTTGTTCAAACTTTTCTCTATGTGACCCAGTTGAAGTTTTCGCCTGACCTTCACGTGCGGTCCACCGGCCTGTATTCATTCATGTGTGCTGGAGAAGGTGGTCCCGTAAGTGAAGTCTGCTGTTTGAACAATGCTGACCAAAGGTTTTGCTGCGTCAGTACTTCACTTTTGGTAAAGAAATAACCATAAAAGAGCAAGAGTTCACAATTTATATAAAGCTGCAGAGGGGGTAGTTTTTTTTAATATATGTTCTAGTTGTATACTGCAAGAATGACGAGGGCGAGCACGATATATGTGAAGCTGGACTTAAATTTAACGCCGGCTGCTTTGAACAAATTCTTAGTCTCCGTGACGGACTGCCGGAGTGAGGTGCGGGGGGCGAGGGTCAGGGGGGGAAGAGGGGAGGGTCTGCCATGCTGGTCTTCAATCCAATAATTCAATTTGAATGGAATTAGCATAGTGATAGTGAGGGTAATGACGCCCTCGCGGGTACACGCACACGCACACGTACACACACACACGCACACGTACACACACACACACACACACACACACACACAATGGGCCTCTCAGCTTTCTTCATTGTATTCGGATGCGAACGTAAGCATAATTATATATTTGAAACCATTGCAAGTAAGGTACCACATGTAAAAATACTCCTCCACTTGTCACCTAACCGAATATACACTCTAAGTAAAATAAAAAATAAAAAGTCCTTATATAAATTTGTCCCATAAATTTTCGTAAAAAAAAAATATTGCCACATAAATGTCAGCTCACAGCATAACAAAACAATACAGCACCATTTGTAAAACACGCCTGTCTGCTTTAGTCAGTTTTGTGAACTAAAAATATCAGACTAACTCATTTTTTTTCCAAGAGAAGGAGAAGGGGGAGCATAAAACAGTCCTCCCTCAAAAGTCAATCGGCAACGTGTCTCCGTTTTCTGTCATTAATCACTAGAAGACGACAGCCAATGGGGGGCCGCCACGTGCCCGCCGTCAGCCAAACATTTATCTTCAAGCACCTTTTTCATTTCCCTTTCTCCCTGTTCAGCGCGAGGCCCGTTTCTCAGATTACTGATAAAAACGAGAGAAAAACGGGAATTCGAGAGAGAGAGAGAGAGAGAGAGAGAGAGAGAGAGAGAGAGAGAGAGAGAGAGAGAGAGAGAGAGAGAGAGAGAGAGAGAGAGAGAGAGAGAGAGAGAGAGAGAGAGAGAGAGAGAGAGAGAGAGAGAGAGAGAGAGAGAGAGAGAGAGAGAGAGAGAGAGAGAGAGAGAGAGAGAGAATTTAATACATACAACAAAAATAGAAGAAACGAAAACTGACCTTCGAGTGACAATATGTTTCCGGTCGTGTGTTGTCTTTTACGAGGTCAAGGAAACCGTAAAAATCAAAATAAAAACGATAAATAATATTACTGAAGGCGGAAGATCAACATTCAAGCGGTGCATTTTTTATGTTTTTTTATTTCTATTTCCGAAAGTCGTGTGCCAAGAGATAAAAAGAAGATCCGTTTCCAGCAAGATTCAACATGAAGATTACGTCCTCGGAGAAGCTGAATTCCAACGCAGACAATTAAGAACATTAGAAGTCGGCAAGAAGTCACTCGGATTAAACATATCAGCCAATAAAAATCATGTTCTTTTCTTTTTTACATTAGAGGAAACAGCTCAAGGGGAAAAAAAAAAAGAAAAAAAAAGAAACGATAATGAAAAAGAAGCCCGCTACCCACTGATCCCACAAAAGTCAAATCGAGTGGCCGAAAGATTAGTCAATTCTGTTCTAACTAGCCAATAAAAAACGTGTTCGAACTATCCATAAAATCTTCTAACCTCCTTTTGAAGATGCTCATTGTATTTACACTCGCTCCATGAAAGGCAAAATCCACTACAATCGTGCGTTAATCTCTTCGTCAGGTATTTCTTGACGATGCTTGTATATAATCACAATTCATCTAACAAATTCACTGTATACTTATTCTGCAGGTCAATTATAAGAAAAAAAGAAAAAGAAAATGAATGACTTAAGTTTAACGACCTGAAGGAAAAAGAAAACGGAAGGAGAGTTCACTGCAATCATTGGCGTCTCTTTGGTATGCTGACCGGTGGCGGCATTCGCTCTCCTTAATTGTTAAAAATATGGAACAGTTACACAGAGCGCTGGACCTGAAAGATAACAGAATGATCTCACTTTTTCTAACATCCTTCCTTCACAAAAACGAACACAGGAAAATACAACGTGGTGCTGTGTATGTAAAACTCCTTGACATTCGTGTCGTTAGCTTCGTTCAAGTCTCAAAACGTGCAAAGTTAATGTTACTGGAAGAGGAGGAGGAAGAGAAGAACGAGGAAGAAAAGAGAGAGGAGGAGAAGGGCAAGAAAGATGAAGAAGTGGAGGAAGCGAAGGAGTAGAATGTGGAGGATGAAGAGAACGAAAAAAGACAAACGAGGAAAATAAAAAAAAGAAGAAGGATTACAAGAATTATGAAGAAGCGGAGGAAGCGAAGGAGGAGGCAGAGTAGGAGTAGAATGTGGAGGATGAAGAGGAAAAAAAAAATTAGAGGACAAGAATTATGAAGAAGTGGAGGAAGCGGGGAAGTAGAAGACTGTGGAGGAAGAAGAGGGCGAAAAAAAAAGGGCGAGAAAGTGGAGGAGGCCGAGGAAGAGGAGCAGAAGGGGAAGGGGTAACCAGGCAGCCACTCGTCATTCCACAAGATAAAAGACAACAAAAATAACAGAAAAGTCGCATCAGCCACTTGAAGATCGACTCGTATATATAAATTAGCGTCCTTAATCGCAGCCAAGACGCACGACTCCCCGGGACACGAACCAAATTTAAATGTAAATCTTCGGGCTGAGCGGAAGAGGGGGGCGAGGGGGGCGGGGGGTGGAGTGGGGGCGAGGGGGCGGGAGTCACTCAAGGTTGCGACAGTGTGCGGTCATCCAGAAGGTTATGGCCGTTCTTCACCTCCTCCTCCTCCTCCTCCTCTTCCTACTGTTCTCGTTCTCAAGTTTTTTTTCTTTTATTTCCTCTTTTTTCTCCTTTTTCTTATTTTTTTCTTTTCCCTTTCCTGCCTCCTCGTTTTTTACCTTCCATTTTTTTCTCCTTTTCCTTTTCTTTTTTCTTCTTCCTTTCCTGCTTTCTCTTTTCTTTGAGGTCCACTTATCTTTTTTTCTTTTATCTTCTTCCTTTCCGGTTTCCTCTTTCTTCCTCCTCCCCTCTCCTCTCTTCCCCGTTTCGTCCCTCCAATGAAATACTCCGATTTTTCCCTCTTCACCTAACGGAAATGCATTCTTTTTTAATTTTTTCTCTTCAGTTCACATCCCTTTCTTCAATTTTCCCGTTCTGTTTTTCCCCCATTTATTTCCTCCAGTAATTTCAGACGTTTGGACTTTCTCGCTTTTCTTCCTTCCTTCCTTTATTTACATTCCTTTCTGGTCCTCATTCGTTTCCTCTACATTTCCCTTTCTCTAACGAACCTTTCTCTCTCTCCTTTCCTTTTTCTTTACTCTCTCTATATTCCCCTTTTTCTTCGACTGGTTTTTGCTTTTCTCGAGTGTAGTAGAAGAAAAAAAGAAGAGAGGGATGGTGATAATGAAGACGAGGAGGAGGAGGAGGAGGAGGAGGAAAAAGAAGAACAAAAACAAGAGAAACAATAAGAAGAATAAGTCAAATACAGATAAAGACAACAATCAAGAGAAAGACAAATTAACAGACAAGAAAATAATATCGCGGGAGAGACAGAGGGTCACGATTAAATAAGGAAATGACAAGACACAAGGAGGAAGCGAGAAAAGAGAGGAGGGAAGGGGAGGAGCAGGTCTGGAAGGAGGGAGGGAGGGAGGGAGGACAGGTGGAAGAGGACGAAGCGAGTGGACTAAAAAATGACACGAGAAAAGTAAGGAAAAGTAGAGAAAAGTATATGCAGAATGACGGGGAGGAGTGAAAAGAGGGGGATGACGGCTTGAATGGGTGGAGGAGGCGACGACAGGGCGGGAGGGAAATATTGTGTGACTGAGGAAAATGTCGCGAAAAGTGTGGCGGACCGGCGGAGGCGTCGAGTACCTGAGGGGACGGTGAAGAAAATGTTGATGGAGAGTCTGTGGGGGATGGAATGCGAGAGGGAGGGTCAAGGGGATGGAGGAAGAGAGGGAGGGAGGGAAAAGGGTCCAGGCGTGAGTGAGTGAGAGAGGAAAGAAGGATAGAAATGCGTGGACAGGAAGAAGAGAGAGGGTGAGTGACTAGGAGGTGAAGGCACAGTAAAAGGAAAGGAGAAATAGATGTAGGAAGGAAAGGGAGAGTAAGTGAATGAGATAGAAGAGGACAGGAAAAGAAGGAGAAATAGCTGTAGAGGGAAAGGAGAAATGTGAGGAAAGATGTGTAGATGGGAAGGCAGAGTAAGTGAATGAGATAGAAAGGGACAGGAAAAGAAGGAGAAATAGCTGTGGAGGGAAAGGAGAAATATGACGAAAGATGGAAGATGAGAGTGAGAAAAAAAGTTTGAGGAAATAGAGGAGAATGAAGGAGAAACTGTGAGTGAGGGAGAAAACGAGTGCAAGAAGAAAGAGATGAAGGAGGAAAGAAGAGTGAAGAAAAGCGTTTAAAAAAGAAAGGAAATAAGAAAAATAAGTCGTGGTTGAAAAGAAAATGACAGAAATTTAGAAGGAAAGAGGAAGGTAGAGGAAAGGATAGAGAAGGGCATAAAGATAATGAAAGGGAAGATCAACAGAAATAAGGATGGAGAGAAAGGTTGAAGGAGAGTGAAGGAAATGGATGATGGGAGAATGGAAAGAAGGGCGAAATGCTAAGAAATGTAGACGTGACATTAATTAAGATAGGTAGCAATGAAGGGAGGTGTGAGGGAGGAAACGTAGATCAGAATTAAAGGTGTTGAAAGTTAAAAAAACAAAGACAAAAGAGTAAATAAAAGATAAAAGACAAACAAATGGGTCACGAGTATTACCCCCCAAAATAGGGAGGGGAAGAAAATAACTGAATATAGCGCGCGCACACACACACACACACACACACACACACACACACACACACACACACACACACACACACACACACACACACCGAAAACCCGTCATATTTGCAAGTCTAATAAAGTCTGACAATGAACGAGACAATGAAACCCAAGCTTATTATTAACAAATATTTAAATGGGGCATAAAATCAGAAGCTGGGGACGTTAACTTTCCCCACGAATTAGTTATTAGCTTCTGGGCGATAAATATGTTGAATTACAGGACAGTGGAGGAGATTAAACAGTTTCTTGGCCTCTTTGATAATGTTTCTAGATCTTTATATGGAAAAAAATATGATAAAAAAAATGACAAAAAGAAAAGTACGAAGCAAAATTAATTGTTTCTAGATCTTTACAAGGAAAAAAATATGACAAAAAGAAAAGTATGAAGAAAAATGAATAGGAAAAGGAAGTAGATGATGATGATGATGATGATGATAAAAGAAGAAAAATTTACGAAGGTCCTTTTTGTTCTTAAATCCCAAAATTGCGGGAACCCGGAAAAGTTCTCTAAAATTACACAATGAGGTGTTTGTGCCCTTGTTTCAGTAATTACTTTTGCCATTCTCTCTCTCTCTCTCTCTCTCTCTCTCTCTCTCTCTCATTCAGGCCAAACAAGACAACCCTACCAAGAAGAATGACGCCACTCCTCCCTTCCTCCCTCCCTCCCTCCGTAAGGCTCCAGAACAAATTGAATAACGAATTATGTGACAAAAAAACTCTCCGTCCTTTTTCCCCATTTTTTTTCCCTCTCTCCCTTTCTCTCTTCTCAATTATTTCTTTTGTTCTCGCGTCTCCTGTGGAAGAGAGGATGACGAACTGTGTTTCAGCGGCACAAAGTTGACTCGGCCTCGTCCCCAAGGTGTTAACACGCCTCTCTGGGCCCCGACAAGTAAAATGAGAGGGTTGAGGCTGCGGAGTAACACCCACTCGATTTAAGCAGCCGGGAGAGTGACCGCAGTAAATGGGCTCAAAGACTTAACTGGCTGAGTGCATCGCTGGAGTTTCTTTTTACTTTTTTTTTACGTCTGAATTTCTGTGTGTCTCAGTGGGAGGAAGTTGGGGTTTTAAGAGGGCTCGGGGCGTAAAGATGGGCAGAGCATGACGGGGCGGCTGGAGCGGCGAGCAGGGTTGAGACGCTGAAGAGGACAGGAGGAGACATCGATAAGACTAGCATGGAGGAGAGAGTAGAGACCCCGAGTGGCCGAGGAGTAGAACGTCAATAGGACACGGTTGAGGGTTTGAGATAAGAACGAGAAGTATCTGTATGTAATTGAGGCTACAGTACGCGACGTTATCCCTCGTTTCGTAAGAGTTAGTAAGAGTTTAAGATTAAGTTGCTCATCTATTCTATCAGTCGCTTCAGGAGACGAAAAACACCAGCAGATTCTTGTCAGATTCTTGGCTGTCAGTTGAGTTCTTAAATTAAGATGTTGTAGGAAAGGATTACAAAATAAGATGAAAGGGAGGGAAGAGTTGGGAAAGGGAAGGTAAAGAAAGGTAAGAGAAGGGAAGGGATGGGAATAGAATGGAAGATAAGGGAGAGAAGGTAAAGGAAGGGAAGGGAAAGGGAAGGGGTATGAAGTGTATGGAATGGCTGATATAAGAAAGTAAAGGTAAGGATGGAATGGAAGAAATTTAATATTGGGAAATAAAACGAAAGGTAATGGAACAGAATATATTATGAACAGAGAAGAGGGTGAGTTAGAGAAGGGGTCGAGAGGAACTTTTGGGATAGCAAGTTGGAGAGAGTTGTTCATTAAGATATAACGAAGAAATCTGTCCTGTTATGCAAAATTGTCTTAATGAAACAATATTGTCTATTAATGTGGAAGACTTAAAGGAAGCAAAAATCACAAATAGACAGAAACACAGACAGACGGCTAAGCAGAGGGAGAACCAGATAGATAACACACACACACACACACACACACACACACACACACACACACACAGTCATGAGACCCTCCGACTTTCATCACATTACCATTCAGCCTCTCCGCCGCCTTTCCCTTTGGCAGTTCAACCAACACGTACTGACCAACACTCCTTGTTCGGCCGAGGCTGTACAGATCGACACCCGGCACGCGGCCTGCTTTACAGTGATTGGGACGAAGCAAGGGACACAGAACTAAAACGCCCGCAAAATAATTCTCCAACAAAGCAATATAAGAGATGCCTATGTAGAATGGTGTAATTTATCCCTCAAACACGCGAAACTTCAAATACTAAAAAGAAAAAAAGAAAACACAAGCATAAAGAAAACAAACACAAATATAAAGGCAGATAAAGATATATATTGATCACAAAGAAAAATGTTACATCATAAAGAAGTGTTCGTATAAAAAAAAACAGTAATAAAGTTAATCTAAACAACAACAAAAAATCCTTAAGGGAAATACACACACACACACACACACACACACACACACACACACACACACATCACTAATTAATCACCTGATCCTGGAGACGCTGACCCTGGCTCCTCGCGCGGCTCGATGGCTCGCGGGAGGAAGCGGGTGTTCGGTCTTCGGTCAAGGGGAAGGTGCGTGGCAGGAACCCGCCGATAAGAACCTTGCAAAATACGATCCCCGGCGGCCCTTTAGCTCGGTGTTAAGTGGCTCCGCGTCGCCACACTCGCAAGATAATGGCGTGGCCTTGCTTGCTTGATGAGACTTATAAATGGTGATGGTTATTGAGACTTGAGGACAGTTAAAGGCAATTACAAGGAGTCCTAAAGCGGGGATGTTTATGGTCGATGTATTATTATAGAAGGATGTTAATAAGTTGTTTTGTTTAGGTTCTCGAGTTAATGAGCGGCGTGAGGCTCAGATGCTTCGTCTTTGTGTTAATGTATTTTGTAGCTAATATAACGTAGTACATTACGATAATTTTCTGTAAATCTTAATATCTCGGCTGACTGTTTAAATAAATATTGACAGGAGGGAGTCACGATTTTTTCACTATTATTTCCCTTATTGAACACAAGGATATGGGTTTTGTAGCTTGTATAACAGACTGTTTTATGAGGGCATTGACCGTGTGTTTTTATTAACTATGGGCAGCGAAAGAACAGATTTTATCCACTTTTTTCTTATTTTATACCCAACTTTACCTTTACCTTTATCCTTTTTCCCGCTTTGTGCACCGGGAAATACATTATGTAGCTGATTTTGTCAAGTAATTTATATGTGCAAGAGAATAGTCTTAGAACATGTGCACTGATTACGTTTTACAGTGCTAATGGACAGCGAAAACCGTTTTATTTTCCTTTCAGTCACCTGCTTAGCTTCTACAGCCTCCAGGGTGGCAAGGAGTAGGAGCCTCAACGACCTACAACTTAGGCCAGAGCAGTGAGTTATCTGAACGCTTGTATTACTTCTGTGGACGTATGGGTGGACTTTAATTTAGGTGCGGATTACTTCCCTGGATATATTTCATGTTTACACGCCTATGTGTGTTCGTATTCCCTCTATGGGTGGTTGGTTCTGACTCCTTTTAACCCACTTCGCCTCCCCCATGACCGCCGCGCCTCGCCTCGCCTCCCCCACGCTCCGTTGGCTGCAGCTGCCGCCTCCCGTTTTTTATGCTTCCTCCGTTTTTTGTTGTCTCGTCGAAGGAGAGACTCATCGACACACACACACACACACACACACACACACACACACACACACACACACACACACACACACACGCAAACACACACTGATGAATGGAATGCCTTACCAAATGAAATCGTGTGTAAATAGCAATCCACACCAATTGAAGTAATTACACGATAAAATGTAATAAAATACTAGACATCACGAGCCTGACTCAAACTTGCAAAAAAAAAAAAAATAGGTTGTTAGTCTTTCACATCAAAAGGACGAGAAAGAGAGAGGGAGAGAAAAAAAAAAGGCCCAATGAACTGCCCTTCAAAACAGGCGAGGATGAAAAAAATAAAATCGCTGGACCATCTTGTGACTTCCTCTCGGTGGGATGAAGCACGATGGACCTCATTAAGTGACTTCCGTCCAATCAGGTCCAGCGGAGGGCGGTGGACAAGCCTTTGTATCGGCTCCCACTTGCTTGTTTATTGGGAGCTGCGTGGGATTCAACATCGGACCTTGTAGCTGACTTAATTTTTTTCATATACTGTTAAGCTGCGTTCTGGTGTTGATTTTTAATAGTTACCTCGTTTCTAGGTTATTTTACTGTTTCTTGGCTGCCATAATATCCTAATAAGTTTCCTTTTAATATGCGTGTGTACCTTTATACTTTAGCTGACAACGGATTTCCTTCTATTTTATTTAACTTCTTACATTGAACGCCGGTGTTGCTTTAATTTTACTGTCGGTTGTTTTCTCGAGGCCGTTTTACTTTCTCCTCGCTGCCAGAATTTCCTAATAAGGTTCTTTCTAATTTCGGAGGATCAAGGATGGAGGGGGAGGGAGCACGGATGGTATCAGGGGGATCAACATTCACGACCTCGACGACTGTGACGACGACGTGAGGCGACGGTCACTTTCCAGCGTGAGAAAAAACTCGACCGCTGGAAATGACGACCTTCGCTACCACCTCCATACCCGCCGCGACCCTCCACCAAGTCCTCCACCATCCACTGTTACCACCACCACTATTACCACTGGCACGACAAACACAGCTACCACCAGTAAGGTATCGGCGACAACCTGAACTTCAAATACAAATCTTCAATACCTATCACCACCATAACCATCATCCTTCACCACGACATCCACCATTCACTGTTACCACCACCACTACTATCACAGCAACGACAAACAACTGCGATCGGCGATAACCTCAAATAAAAGTTCTTCAATACCTACCACCTCCATTTCCACCATAATCTCTTACCACGACCTTCACCATTCATTCACCATCACCACCATCACAACGACAAACATAGCCGCCACACTAGTAAGATATGGACGACACCAAATAAAACTCTTCAATACCTGTCTCCTCCATAACGACCATAATCTTTCACCATTCCGTCACCACCATCACCACCATCACATCCACGTCAAACACCACAACCACTAATAAAACACCCACGACAGCCTCAAACAAACCCCTTCACTACCTACCTACCACCTCAACAACCATTATAGTATTTCACTACGACCTTAACCATTCCCCACCACTACCACAACCACCACCATTTCTGCCTCCACTGCTATCTCAAGGCCTCTCTCTCCCTTCTCCATTGTTGTTGCTGTGTTCTCCACTTTTTACTTCACTCACTACCTTTTCCGTCCCTACCGACCCCTGCCACCGAGGACATGGAAGACAACCTGAATGCTCTTCTTTGACTCTTGCTAAGTTATCCATCGCCTCTATGCAACTAACTATCTTCGCGACTTATACCGACGGCTCTATCTACATCGCTTTACGTCCTTGCTTGCAGAATCTATAACTCAAGCTGCTCTATGTCTTGTAAGGACTGCGAATATAAATAGATGAAATAACTAGGGTAGGTGAATACATTATTAGAAAACGAGAGAAAGCTTATAACTATTCAGAGGAAAGATAAAAAAAAAAAAACTAAAAAAAACTGCAGTCAATGAAAATAATTTTTTTTTAAAAAACAATAATTGTGCAGAAGTTACGAGCTGCCTGAAAATGTGTGGAGTGACTGATGGGTTGGAGTGGAGTGCGTGGAGTGAGAAGAATAGTGGATTACCAGATGAGATTACAGTGGTAGTAAGGTGGTGTGGTGTGGAGTGGCAGGTGGGTAGGAGTGGAGTGCATGGAATGAGAGGAGGAATGAAATGTCAGATGAGATTACAGTGTTAGCATGGTGGTGTGGAGTGGAATGGAATGAGTGATAGAGGGGAGTGGGTGGAATGGAAAAGCAGATGAGTAGGAGTGGAGTGGAAGGTGGAGTAAAAGTATGTGGGTAATAGTGGAGTGATTTGAAAGGAAGATAGAGTGGAAAGGCAAGTGGATATAAGGGGGGGGGGGTGTGAGTGGGAGATGGAGTTGGAGAGGGAGTGGGAGAGGGAATGGGAGGTGGAGTGATAGGATATGTGGGTAAGAGTGGAGTGGCTGGAAAGGAAGATGGTGTGGAAGGGCGCGTGGTTAAAGTGGAGTGGTGAGAGTTGGAGATGGAGTGGAAGGTGGAGTGGACGATGAAGTGGAAGAAAGAGTGGAAGGAGGAATGGAAGGAGTAGGAGAGAGAGTGGGAAATGGAGTGGGAGAGGGAGTGGAAGAGGAAGTAAGAGGTAGGCGGAAGAGGGAGTGGGAGACGGAATGGGCGAGAGAATGGGATATGGAGTGGGAGGTGGAGTGGAGTGGCAGGCTGTAGGAGGCAGGCGGGGGTGTTGCAATGTGTCGCATCGATCAGTAGGCGGCATTTTCCTAACAAGATTAATGGTGGGGGTCCCTGGAGGCATCAAAGGTCCGGCTGGAGAAAGGCGGCAAGAAAAGCGAAACAATTAGCCCCCTCCCCTGAATAGGCTTCTAATTGTGACTCGCGCCTCGGCTGACCCGACTATATGTTTTCGGCTCCCCTATTTCTCTCTCCTTTTTTATCCATTTTGCTGGAGCCGCCTTGTACTGGATTACTCTCCTCTGCACGGATGGAGGAGACGGCAAGTGTTCGGGATATCTATGTGTTGCTTTGGGTCCTGAAACACGTAGTGGCTTTATGAATATTTCTTATATTGATTTATAAGCGCATGTGTGTGTGTGTGTGTGTGTGTGTGTGTGTGTGTGTGTGTGTGTGTGTGTGTGTGTGTGTGTGTGTGCGCGCGCGCCCGGGCATGTAAGAATGCAGCTGTCCGAACAAAAGGACACCTTGGCGGCACATACAGGTGTGGCTCCGTCTTTCACGAGGAGGACACTCGTTGCTCTCAGAGGCTCATGTTCGGGGTCTCCAAGGTAACGCTCGCCATTCACCGGCACCTTCGTCCCCTTGATCGATCTTGCTTGCGGTGTGGGCCATGAGGCGGCGAGGCCAAACAATATCTTCTTGGGTACACGGTTAGTCTTGGGGCGCGGCCACGACAGCCTTGACGAGGCGTG
This sequence comes from Eriocheir sinensis, assembly GCF_024679095.1. Taxonomy (NCBI): domain Eukaryota; kingdom Metazoa; phylum Arthropoda; class Malacostraca; order Decapoda; family Varunidae; genus Eriocheir; species Eriocheir sinensis. Next base: position 2,172,421 of record NC_066563.1, read on the forward strand.
CTGCTGACGGGGATGGAGGACAATCAAGACGCTTCTGAGCCTTATGAATTCATAAGAATGAATTCTTGGTTCTTTCGAATAACGCTGCCCATGATAGAGTCTTTCCATAAAAGCCTTCGCCAACCCCCGCGTGGACTATTCAGTACCCCACAGAATCTTGAAGGTGCGAGCTGTTGACGGGAGCGGAGCGTCATGACGCCTCAGAGGTTCATGAAATTGATTTTCGGCCACTCTCTCCGAGTTTCTCTGGGAGCGGCGCTGCCCGGCATAGAGTTCTTCCTCCACAAAGGCCCCTCACCAAGTCCAGTGTGAAATATTCAGTACCACACAGCCCGATGAGTCCCGTGACGACACTGGCTTCCCGGCGTTGTGTTCCCAAGGGTGCGTCTCGCCTGCTGCGGGCTCGGTCCTCAACTGAACACTATCACTAAGCCCCGTGTCGCCCGCGGAGGAAAATATTCAAGACCCATTACCGACGTCGATTATGTCGTGTATTAAATTTCAGCAAAAAGGGCTAATGACTGACGCTCTTTGAGGCTTGTTTGGGAAGACTTCGCGCCGCCTGAAAGCGAGGCGTCCGCCGCACTGTGTCCTCGTGGTCTCGCCGATTCTTTGTGTTCTAGGAAAATTCAATCAACATAATCACACCTCCATCCGGACGAAAAATGACCACAATAACCGCCCAAAAGATGTGAAAAATGTCATTTCATCAGAGACGCGAACAATGGCCGGTCTGGAGCCAGTTCCTCAGCGTTTCGTTCGATTTCTCTCCTGAGCGGAACATCCCGGAGTTCAAAAATCCTTTATTTTTGGCAAGTTTCCATCAAACCCTAAATAATTTCTGACCATCATGAAGTGAAGGTCAGCGCCACACACATACGGGCAAATCATTACTTTAACGCTGCCACATCACCTCTGACCTACACATTCGTACACCAACATAAAAAAAAGCGTTGAGAACAAGAAAAATAGGACTTCGAACAGTCTCAAACTGCGGCGACAACGTCAAGTCTAGGTCAACTGCACGACACAAGCCCGGAGCCCATCTGCCCACGTCCTGTGTCACCGGCGGCTGCCTGGCCGCAGGGTTAAGAGGCCGCCGCCAAAGCCCTATACCGCAGGAGTGAAGCCTTGTCCACCAGTCCTTGGCTCGGCGACGTACACGGCGAGGGAACCAGCAGAGGCGATCTACAAGTTAGTCCCTCAATCACCAGCCAATTACCTCAGATTATCCGCCACCGTGGCAGGAACGGGGAGGGCGGGGCGGGGAGGAGCGGCAGGACGAGGGATGGAATGAGAAGGGTAAGAAAAATGAAAAGGGAAAATACGACAACAATAAAATAAGGAGTTTTTCTTCTGAAATTTAATTGTAACAAACACACAGACACACAAACACACACACACACATACACACACACACACACACAGGCAGACACAAATGCGTGCGCGCAGTTTTTTTTTTTTTTGTGTGTGTGTTTATGTGTGTGTGTGTGTGTGTGTGTGTGTGTGTGTGTGTGTGTGGGGAGGGAGAGGGAGGGTGTGCACATGCCGTATGTACGTGCGTGCCACAACAATCACACACAGGTATACAAACAACCTCAGCAGCGTCAACATCAACACAGCAGCACACGGCACAGCACAACACAACGCAGCGCCGTTCCTCCCTCCGCCACATATTGCTCACATAGTTCCGATTTCTCTGATTCAGAAAACCAGTTACTGCATCCGGTTTATTAATTAATTGTTTCGACCTGGAAAATGCAAGTCCGAACGCGTCACCGAACTAATTAATACTAATTCCTCCATAATGCGGCGCTGCACAAAAAAGTCATTATTGTTTTAGCGGCGATGATTAAAGCGAAGCCGGCGAGGTAAACACAACGCGCGAAACGGAATTACGCCCAAACAAAACAAAAACAAAATAATCACGCGAGGCGAAGTGAAAAAAACTGAAAATAGGAAGCCAACAAACACTGACAAACAACTAAAGCGACGGTAACAATAGTGAAAATGATAATGACGATACCGACAACAGCAATAACATCGAGGGCAACGAAATCACACAGAAATCACATGGAAATTTGTCTTAACCCACAAAATAACAAAAAAAAGCATGATAACCACAAAAAACAGCGACAGCAACAGGAACTACACATCACAACCCCACATATGTATCCCTCAAAAAAAAAAAAAAAAAAAAAAAAACGATGAGATAAGACATCATAAAAAAGCACATAATATAAAACATGTATATACTTATGCTATACAGTTAATTATGCCATCCATTCATCCAGGTTGCGTTATGTTAATGTGGTTGAGCTACGGCAATGATTAGTACAACGGGTTATTACATTAGGTCATTAGAGGCAGTCGACCACGAGCATCATTAGCTGGTATTAAGTCAAGCCTAATTAGTAGGTGGGAAGGGCGGGGCCACTTACGCACTAATCATCAGTTGTTAATTACATATACCTGTTAGCAGGGAGTCAAATATACAGGTGAGAGAGAGAGAGAGAAAAAAAACTGGTAGCGGATGTAAACGGAATGGGACACAAAAAAAAGAGCTAAGTGGGGAAATGAAAAAAAAAATACGAGGAGGAATGGAAAAGGAGACAAGGGAGAAAATGAAAGTGCAGCAGGAAATACACGGAAGCAGAACGAGGAGAAAAGACTAAGCGAAAAAATAATAGAGAAAACAGGACTATGAGAAGGAGGAGGAGGAAGAGGAAAAAGTCAAATGGAAAAAGTCAAATCAAGTCAATTTAACTGATACACGAAAGGAGGAATGAAAAAGAAGAGAGTCAGGATGAGGGAAAGTCGAAGGTTTGAGAGACAAGAGAAGAGGGCAGAGGGCATAGTAAAGAGAGATAAAGCTTAAGTAAATGCAAAAAGGGAGGGTTTGATTGAAAAGAGAAGAGGACATGAGTGAAGGAGAGGGTGGGGGTGTGAGGTTATGGGTAAGGTGAGTGAGGTGGGCGGGCGAGGGTTAAGTACACAACACGCACTATGGGTTCTACTACTTGGGATCGCAGTCTCCCTACCTTCCATCTGGCAATTGTCGCCACTGTTGGTCTGGCGCAAAGCTGGAAGTGAGAAATGCGAAGGTGAGTGTCATGTGTGAGGCAGAGGCGGCTCATCGGCCGCAGGTATCACAGGTAAGTGGGTTGGGGGACAGGTGAGAGGAGAGGTGAGCTGTTGCATGGCTTATAACACGGTGGCAACACAGTCTCTTTACTCTCTCCCAAAACAAACACAGATAGATACGGGTACACACACACACACACACACACACACACACACACACACACACACACACACACACACACACACACACACACATTCTCACTCTAAATAGTGTAGATGAGATTAATATCCTTCTTAATCTGTTGGGAACGATGCATAAAACACACACAAAGAATTGCACGAGATCAAACATGTTTATCTTAATAAACAGGAACACCTTTGCTCATATGTAATAAATAATTCACAATACAAAATACAATTGCAATAGCACACTTTACACGAATCTAAACTTTAATACCATACGCTGGAGTCACATCCGTCAGCACTTAGGATCTGTAAAGCATCCTAAGGTATTGTTGTTATGACACGAACATACATATAATAGACACACAGGCATCATATCAGAGGGAAGGTGAGGCTGAAGTTGTGTGTTCCTGGTCCATGGAACACAACGCAACACAGCTCTGCCCGGTTTTGTGTATCTGCACCACCCAACCAGCATCCAATTAGAGAAACATTAATGTCATTACCTTTATTATTAGTAATCTCACACAGGTGTTATTAGGAGTAATTAACACCAGAATCATACATCATCAACAGCAATAACTATCATTATACTATTCCTACTGCTATTAATCTACTACTACTATTACTACTAATGATACCAATGATAATATTAGAACCTCTGGAAGTTCACGATAAGACTGATGTTTGGGTTAGAAATTCCAACCATTTCCTTCGTTCATTTATTTATAGTAAGACAAAGAACTTTAAAGTCAGATCACGCGTAATAGCAAGGCCCGGCAGCTCGAGACAAGCAAGTGCTGAATGGTGTGACTCAACGGAACCTTCCTTGGACCATTGGATCATGTGTTAAGCTTTTCAGGTTTTTCACAGTTTCGCCTTTGTTATAACTAGATCCCTTCCCTGCTCCACCGCCTTTGGTTTGTAGCTGTGGAAATGAGGATGCTGTGATGATTGAAAAGAGAAGGTGGGAAATATAGGAATACTTTGGTAACACGAAGAGGAAAGAGTAAGGTAATCGAGAAGGAAGAAAGGGGAGGTGATGGAGAGAAAAAAAAAAAAAAAAAAAAAAAGCCAAACAGATATAAAGGAATGATTTGCAAAGACGACGAGGAGGAAGTAGAAAGATAACAAGAGAAGGAAGAGAAGGAAGAAAAGGAAGAGAGAGAGAGAGAGAGAGAGAGAGAGAGAGAGAGAGAGAGAGAGAGAGAGAGAGAGAGAGAGAGAGAGAGAGAGAGAGAGAGAGAGAGAGAGAGAGAGAGAGAGAGAGAGAGAGAGAGAGAGAGAGAGAATGGAGGGATAAAGAAGACGCACACTAACATACGGATATATAAATGAACTGGAAAGACGAGGAAGAAAACAAAACAAAAGAAAGAAAGAAGGAGGAGGAGGAGGAGGAGGAAGGACAAGAATAAATAAGAGGAAGAAGAGGAAGAGGAGGAGGGTGAAGACAGCCCTTAGACAGCCAGGAAGACACACAGACATCCACAGCTCAATAAAACTTCTCCTACACTCGTCCCCGCGTGAGCAAACTTCTGCCCGGCACTAACAAGCTTGTTTTCCGGCATAATAAATTGTTTCTCATTAAGTAGGGGCGCTGGGGATGGCTGGGGAGGGCGGGGGTGAATGGGATGCCGAGAGGGAATGAGAGAGAGGGGGGGGGGGGGGAGGGCGTATCGTCAAGGGGGTATAAGGAGGGGGGTGGATGGAGGAGTGTGTGCGAGGGTGAAGGGGTGAGGGGGTGAGGGAATGAGACAGTGGAATGTGTAAAAGGATCCAGTAGTTTTTTTTATTGCGTACTTGTGAATGTTTATCGCGGCGTTTTGAGTTTCTTTTCTTTGGTGATGAGTTTTTTTCTTTTATTTGTGTTCTTGGGTGATGGGAAAAATACATACTCTATCTTTCGGTGTGTTTTAAAGTATAGTGATTGGATCTTTTTATATCGTACTGGCAAAACTATGTGAAATGTGTCAGTATTAGAACTACCGTTATAAATCTTAGTGGCAAAGTTCTCGCCAATGGAAGACAGAGAGATCATTTTCCCTCTTAATGATCAAAACACACTATTTCCTCTAAGCTATATTTCCCCTTAAAACGGTACTATTCCTCAACACTGCACCCTTACCTCATTTTTTTCCATTATCAAAGCAAATTCATTCAACAAACACATTTTCCCTTTAACTGTTTGCTTTATCCATTTTCCTCAATCCAATACATTTTTGCTGTTACCTACTAAAACGCCTTTCTTTCTATTCTATCTCACCTTACGTCATTTGTACCTTTAAAACAGCCCATTCATAGTTTATCAGCTTAAGCATACTCTTTCCTTTTAGATGCTCGAAACATCTTCTCTAACTTACCAGTGTGGCATTAACTGAACCTTCAACGTGCCATGAGCTGAACCTTGAACCTATTTTTTTCGTTTCTAGCTGCCCATTTTTCCTCCCATTAACTGAACATACTCTTAGATACTCTTGGTTCATTCCTCATCTACTCACCTACGGCCCCCATACCACATACCATCCCATTAAGCTGTACCCTTAACTTTCTCCTCTTCAAAGGGGCACATTTTCACTCTAGTAGAACATAATTTCCTTCTAGTCCTCGAAGCAGATTCCTCATGTACTCCACCCAAAGTCACTCTGAGCATAACCTTCTCTATTAATTGTACCCTTGGCCATTTTTTCAGGAGCCACATTTTTCAACTTACCCACTAAGAACACACACACACACACACACACACACACACACACACACACACTTTCCTCTTAGTACCCAGGGCTCATTCCTCCTCTTACCCACCCACAGCCCCTTTGCCCCTTAACTGTACTCCAAACCCATTTTTCCCTTTTACTAGCCACACACTCTTTCCTCTTAGCACCCTGGGCACATTCCTCCTCTTACCCACCCACAGCCCCTTGGACCCTTAGCTTCCCAACAAGTGGCGTTGCTCAGTCATACATGCAATACACTTTCCGCCCGCGAGCCGCCCACCGCCCGGCTGCCAAGACCCGCAGGGGAGGAGGGACTCGGCTGGGAGAGAATACATTATCCATAAGGAGAGGGCGGCCGGCCATCCACCTGGGGCTCCTGATTTCATTAAGGTAATTACGGAATAATTAGCCAGGGGAGACGTCGGCAGTGCGTTCATTTGTGATGTAATCCAACTCTACTTGAGGTTAATATGATGGTTGTGGATTTAATTTGTAGAGGATTTATGGGACACGGGAATGACTTGCTAACAGGCAGCGAGACAACCTTATAAAAAGCTAACCATACCGAGTTACGCTCCCAAATGTCTTTAATAACGGCGTTCTGAGGCTAAAGTGAGCCATAAAGCAATTCCTTCTACAGCATCCTTCCTCGGGGGCTCTAGACGTGGGTGGGGGGTGGGTAGGGGGGGCGGCAACGTCATACTTCGACCTGACCAGCACGGGAGTTTACTTTTTCTTTCTCAGGTCTAGCGTTCAAGGTCGGCGTGCAGGACTCTGAAGGGATGAGTGAGAAGCTGTCCTTTCGCCCCGTCATCTCCGTCCTTAAGAAATCGCAGGATAAGAGAAAAGAAGCAGAGGAGGAGGAGGAGGAGGAGGAGAAAAGGTACGGTGGTTCAGATGACGGAAGAACACCATTATAGCGAACAAAGTGCACGAATTAATTATATACGTTTCTTCATACAGTGAGAAAGAGGAAGACGGACGAGTTTATGATAATGAAAGGAAAAGCAGCCCACGATAACTACGATCAAGACGATATGATTATGACTACTACTACTACTACTACTACTACTACTACTACTGGGACTACTACTACAACTACTCCAGCAACTACAGCCTTTTCCTTTCTTTCACCAAAACAATAAAAGAGAGAAAGAGATCAAGACACATCCTCAACCCTCAGCCTCAAGGTATGTTTAGATAAGTTCGACGCATAGTTTCGAGGGTCATTTTTAGCCCTAATTAAAATCGGGCCGAGTTGAGGGCGAGATTAACGGCACATTTAACGCACACGCCGACTTGCAATTACGAGACTTGACGGCAATAAAGAAAATAATGAAAAAGACTCCCGAACGCCGCGCCTTAAGAGGAGAGGAAGAGAGAAGAGAGGAGAGAAGAGAAGAGGAAAGAATAGAAAAGAGGTAACAAAAGAAGAGAACATGACAGGAAATTAAAGAAAAGGAGATGAAGTGGAGAAGGAAGAAACAGAAAGAGGAAGAAAAGAGGAAAGGAGGTAAGATGAGGAGAATAAAGGGGGAGAGGATGGAAGAGACGAAATGGTAAGAGAGGAAAGGAAGGAGGATAGGAGAAGAAAGCATAAGAAAAGTGAGATGAAAATAGAAAAGGAGATGAGGAGGATGAGACAAAATAATAAGAGGAAGAGAAAAGAGGAGTAAGAAGAGAAAGAGTAGAAGGAGGAGGAGGAGGAATAGGAACTAGAAGAGTAGATGATGATTATGGTGATTATGATGATTACATGGACGAGGAAGAACAGGAGGAGAGAATTACGAGGAGAGGCGTGCATGAGGAGAGAAAAAAGAACGGTAGAGACACGAAGCAGAAGGCGAAGAGGAAGAAAGAAAAGAAGATAAAGAAAAGAACGTTAATCTTCAAAAGGAGCGATGATTTACTTTTATGTTGGCCTCGAGATGATGGAGAACATGACGGATATAAAGAGAACAAGAAAATATGTGACAGAAGATGCGCAAGGAAGAAAAATACACTAGAAAAAAAGTGAAAATATTAAGGTAAGACAACCAGTTAGATAAAAATAAACAGATCAAATAAAGAGAAAGATGAAAGCAAACACAAAAGTTAAAAGAAAGCAAAGGAAAACTGGACTTAAGGAAAATGCAAATGAGAAATGAGATGAAAATATTAAAGAAGAAAAAAAACACCCACAGATAAAACAAGTAACACACGAAGAGGAATTGAAAAGAGAGAAACACGAAGTAAAGAAGAAAAGAAACAAAAATAAAACTGAATTAAAGGAAAATACGATTGAAAAAAAAAGATGAAATATTACAGAAGGAAAAACAGATAGATAAAAAGCAAGAAACGAGGAGAAAATGAAAAGAAAGATTGAAGCAAACACGCAGTAAAGAAAAAAAAAAGAAACTAAAAGAAAAGTAAACTAAAGGAAAATACAAATGAAAAAAGAGATGGAATATTACAGAAGGAAAAACAGATAGATAAAAAGCAAGAAACGAGGAGAAAATGAAAAGAAATACAAATGAAAATGAAATGAAAATACTAAAGCAGGAAAATCAATTACATAAAAAAAATAACGAGAGGCAAAGGAAAAGAAAAATTAAAGGAAAAACAAAGTAAAAAATCGAGTAAAACAAAATAAGTGAAATTAAAATATAAATTAGAAAAAAAATCTAACTTAAAAACAAAATAATAGAAAAAATAAACTAAATCAACGCAAACGAGCCTCCCCATAAAAGAACACAATAATGAGCGTAATAGTGCAATAAATTAATGAAGAAAACATGAAATACATAATACTTAAAAAGGACCGAATTTGGATTGGGTCAGCGGGAGGCATCTCGGTAACAGGCGGAGGAGGAGGAGGAGGAGGAGGAGGAGCGGGAGGAAAGAGAAGGCGGGACGATAAAGGGCAGGGAGTGATGATGTGGATGGAGGGGGAGGCAGGAGGAAAGAGGGGAAGGAAATGATGTAAAAGAGAAGAGGAAGGGGGAGGAAGGGGGAGGAAAAAGGAAAGAGAACAGAGAAATGTGGTGAGAGGAAGGAAGGGAGAGACAGAGAGTAGAAAAATGGGGAAAGGAAAGGGAAGAAAATAGTAATAAAGGGAGAAGGGAAGGATAAAGAGAGGAAGAAGGAAGAGAGAATGGGAAAACTGGGTAAAGGAGTAGAAAGGAGGATAGGTCAGGAGAGAAGGAAGGGAGAAGAACAGGCAGGGAGGAGAACCATTTAAGGAAAACAAGAGAGGAGAGGCGCCGAGGCAGAAAAAAAAAAAAACAGGAAAACCATTTTAGGAAGACAGGACAAAGGGGGGAAGGAGGAAGAGGAGGAGGAAGGGAATGAGGGACGGAATGGGGAAAAAAGGGGAAAAAGGGGATCAGAAGGAAGAACAGAAGAGGGAGGGAAAAGGACAAGGAGGAGGAAGTGGGGAAAAGAAAAGGGAAAACAACGGGATATAGGAGAGAAGGACAAAGCGGTGGGGGAGAAGAAGGCAAAGGAGGAGGAAGAAGAGGAGGAGGAGGAGGAGGAGGCTGAGGGTGCAGGAGAAGAGAATGAAGGACAGGACAGGAGGAGGTGGTCGTGGGGGGGAGGGGGGAGGGGGTAGGAGGAGGCCATTACCACCTCCGCAAGGCACAGTAGAACATTCCCATTTTTCGGGTTTAATTAAAATCATCAGAGGTTTGCTCAGCGCCAGATACAAGACCAGAAGTCGAGTGGTAATTTGGAAAGCGAGGCGGCAGCGTGCATACGGATGGGACGAGGCTGGTGGTGGTGGTGGTGGTAGCTAAGAAGAGTGTTGTGTGTTGTGTGGTGGTAGTGGTTGTGGTTGTGATGTTGAGGGTGGGTGCTTCTGCTACTGGTGGTGATGTTGGTGTGCTGCGGTGGTAGTGGTGGTGGTATTGGAAACATGTAAAGTAAGCTTGTTTTGGTGGTATGGTGATGCTGGTGTTGATGTGTTGGTGGCATAGCGTGTATCGTGGTGGTGGTGGTGTGGTGTTGATGATGAGGTAATGGTGTGTTTTATAGTGAGTGGTGTTGTGGTGAGCTTTGGTGATGGTGTTACACTGTAGAGGAGGTGAAGCTTGGCGAGGTGGTGGAGGTGGTGAACTGAATTTGGTGTTGACTTGAGGGCGTTCTTGTGGGTTCGAGGTGATGTAAGGTGCTCTGATAACAACACAGTGGGTGGGTATGTTGTAGGTTTGGTGTGATGCGGTGTAGAGGTTGAATTAGTGGTGATGTGTTTTGTGTTCCCCGGCTGGAGTGAAGAGAGGGAAGAAAAGGGAAGAGGAAGAGGAGGATAATAAACAGAAAATACAGCAGAGAGGAGAAAAAGATGAGGAGTGGATGGAGAAGTAAGAGCAGGAGATGAGGAGGAAGGAGCAGAAAGGTAAGGAGGAGGGGAAAGACGCGAGAAGGAAGAGGAGGAGGAATATAAAGAGAATCTGCAGGAGTGAGAAATAAAATCGAGTTGGAAAAGAAGAACACTCAAGAGATGAAGACAGGAGATGAGGAGCAAGGGGCAGAAAGGTAAGGAGAAGGAGGAAGAAGAAGGAGAGGAGGAGGAAATGAAGAGGCAACAGTAGAAAGGAAAAAAGATGAGGAGTTGGAGAAGAAAGATCGGTCAAGAGAAGAAGACAGGAGATGAGGAGGAAAGGGCGGAAAGGAAAGGAGGAGGAGAAGAAAAAGGATGAGGAGGAGGGAGAGGAGGAGAGAGCCAGTGATCCATCTCTCCTACTCTGTCCTGAGGGTGCGGAGAGCTGAGAGATTATATCGAAGCAAGGGACTAATTGAGGGTCATTAGGGCAGGATTCCCGGCAGGACCACAAACGAGGCAGGATTCTTATGGAGCTAAACAATAATACGGCGAGCCAAGGGAAGGGACGGAAGGGTCAGCTGCAATTACGTTGACGGCTAACAAAGAGGACGAGGAGGAGGAGGAGGTCGGGAAAGAGAGTCGGAATAATGGCCGCAGAGAAGAGAGGAAGGAAAGACGGAAGAGCGAGAAGGAAGAAGAGTAGGAAAGGATAAATATTAAGAGGGAAGTATAAAGGAAAATGTAAAAAGCAAGGAAATAAAACTAAACAGGAGGAGGAGGCCGGGAAAGAGCGCCCCGGAATAATGGTCACATCGAAAGGAGAGAAATAAAGACAAAGAAAAGAGAAAAGAGATTTAAAAGGAGGGGAATAAAAATTAAAATATAAAAATGGTAAGAATTAAGATGAAAGAATGAAAATAAAGAAAAGCAATGATGAGAGGAGAACACACAAAGACACTGAGAAAATTGGGAGTATATTGTGAAAGGAAATTAAAAAGGAAAAGAAAAAGGAAAACGAAAGGAAATAATGAGGTGTGTGTGTGTGATAAAGCAATAGGAAGGATGATGATGTTAATGATGATGATGATGAGGAAAAAAAAAAAAAGAAACGGGAGTAGAAAAACTGGAGTAACTGGAGGAATATGAGCAGAAACAGAAGGATGAAGATGTTGAGCTACACAGATTCAAGGTGTGGGTGGAGATAAAAGTGTGCAGGCGTTGAGAGGTGAAGAGTGTACGAGGCGACCACCTACAAATATGTATAAAGCTACTAAAAAGTCTTAACGCAGGTGAGTAATAAAACATCACCAGGTAAACCAGTAAAATCCCACCTGGTAATGAGGCGTTTATGAATCTCAGGTAATCAGGTAGCTGGGTAAAACAGCGTCCTAGTGTAAAAATCAATGGCTCGCGTATATCATAAATGTGGTGGCGGCCAATATGAGGGGAACAGGCGTGGTATATATGGCGGGGCGATCGTGGGTGCGGTATCAAGCGTATGGGCCGAGTACTTATTATGATGAGTGGGAGGAACTTTCGAGGCGACGTGGCGATTAGTATGAGTCTGGGATTGGATTATGGGATTAAGTATGGGCATAAGAGTTTCCAAGACCGTCGTACATGCTTGGGCTAAGGTGTGGAGAATGTGTGAGTATTGGCAAGTGGAGGCGTGAGGTGTGTTACGTGCGAGGCGAGGTGTTGTAGATATGGACGAGGCGTTGGAATAGGGGTGATGAGGAAGGGCGAAGATGCAACCGTTGTATGCATGGGGAATATATCGGTGTGGACGGGTGGAGGTGTGAGGAGTATTGTAATCAGGCATAATCAGCTCTGAATACGCGACAGACCAAGATAAGTGTGTGTGTGAGGGGGATAAAGGAGTGAAGTAAAAGGGTGAACATTTATCGTGACATAACACATAATTCGACAAGGCTTTCGTAGGAGTGTTGAGCATTTCCATGGGCAGTTTTATGAGCCTGGTGGTAGTTTGGTCATTCTTCTGCACCACGAACCTAAGAAACCACGAACCTAAGAAAACACTCATTAGAACCCGAGTGATCTCCTTTTGGCCTCTGGAAATGGCTGATGTGAGGCGAAAACATCTATGAATACCGATCTAATGGTGATGTAGAGAGTATATATGGAAGGGATAGGCTTAAGGCATTACATTTTTAAGAAGAGTGCAAGCAAGGGTTCTAAGGCGAGTATGAGCGCCACCTACAGTTTCAAGGCGAGTTTGTGTGTGGTTAAAGAGGCGTACGGTGTCTGGCTGGGGTGCAAACAAAAACCACAAAAAGCCGGGGTGCAGGTTTATGGAGGAAGCCGCGAGTGAGGAAACTGGTACAAGCATAAAGGGCACAAACACTATCTTGAAGGTGCATGTGTTTGTAAATAAATAGTGTATGGAGTCAGGTGTGCGTGCGTGCGTGTGTGTGTTAAAGGAAGGACACATACTTAGGGTGCATTTGTGCTGTGGAGAGAGATGAGAGGAGACAGGGATGTAGTTGTAGTGGTTTTGTGTGTATATGTGTATGTATTTGTGTGCGTGTGTATATGTGTGCAGGGGAGAGGGGGTAAAGTAAAGGTTGTTGAGGGGAAAGATTAGAGCAGAGCAGGAACATCATCATCATCAGCAGGAGCAGGAGCAGGAGAAGCGAACCGTCCCGACAGTGAGATTAAGGGAAATGAGACGCCGGGCCGCTAATGTGAGATACAGGGCGGTATTACTGCGCCGCCTGGCATACTAAGATGGCCGCCTCCTCCCCTACCCCCCCCCCCCCCTCCTCTTTTCCTTCCTCTTAGCCCTCTTCCTCTTTAGTTTCCTCCTTTTGAAGCTCTTACATTCCCGCTTCTGTCTCTCTCCCACATTTTCTCTCTCTATTCTTTCTTGTTTATTTTTTTTTATCTCTTCCTCCTCTATCTCATCTGTTTTCTTCCTCCTTTCATGCTCTTATGCTTCCTCCTTTGTCTCTTTCTCCCATTTTCTCTCTTATCTCTCCCTTTCCTGCCCTCTCTTTTCCTTCCTCTTGAGTCCTGTTCATCTTCAGTTTCCTCCTCTTCCTCCTTTCAAGTTCTTATATTCCCACCTTTGTCTCCCTCCCAATTTTCTCTCTCTGTTCTTTCTTTATTTCTCTTCTCCTTCCACCTTCCCGTTTTCTCTTCCTCTCCCTCCTTTGAAGTTCTTATAATATTCCTGCCTTTGTCTCTTTCTCGTTCTTTCTCGCTTCCTTTTTTCCTTTCTCTCACCCCTCGTTCTCTTTAATTTACTCTCCCTTTCAACCCTTTTTATTCCGGTCTTTGTCAATCTATCTATCTATCTATCTCTGGTTACAGGTGGTTGAGAGAGGTGCCGGCAATGAAAACTGAAAAAAAGCTGAGGAAAGAAGGAGGAGGAGGAGGAGGAGGAGGAAGGAATGAGGAGAAAGAAGGAAGAAAGGTGCATGGTGGTGGTGCAGGGCGGGAGTAAAGCGGAGGAGGTGGAAGGAGGGAGGTGGATGGTGAGGCAGGGCAGGTGGTGGTGGTGGAGGTTGTGGTCTGCGCCTCTCAGCTTTAGGTTCGCCAGGCGTTCGTAGTGACTCTCCAACTGTCTGCTGCTGGCCGCGCCCCTCCCACCTGTCTCTACCTAACACTACCTGGCACTCTGGATCTACCTACACCTATTCCTTTCACCTGATATCCTTCACCTTGTACTCCACTTCACCTGAGACCCGTTAACCACCTATAACAAGAAGGAGTCGCTATCTACTGCTCTTCCATCACCTCTATTCCCATTTGGCTCTCTACCTAACACTACCTGGCACTCTGGATCTACCTACACCTATTCCTTTCACCTGATACCCTTCACCTTGTACTCCACTTCACCTGAGACCCGTTAACCACCTATAACAAGGACTCGCTATTCACTGCTCTTCCATCACCTCTATTCCCATTTGGCTCTCTACCTAACACTACCTGGCGTTCTACATCAATCTACACCCACTCTCCGTCAATCTCTACTTCACCTGTGACTCATTAATACTCATTCTGTACCTCTGTTGCTAGCTACAAACACCCCAGACATACTTTTATCCACTTCTTATCTATGTAACACTTTCACTGCTACTGTTTCTATGTAAGACTTATCTCCCTACGAGAACTCATTACCTATATACTCAGTCTCCTTAATAATCCGTCTAATGCTCACTACAACCTCTACTTCTACCTTTAATCTATATACACCATCCATTAACCGTCCGTATAATATATTTCAAGCTCTACCTCACACCTCCTCCGCCGCGATCCTTTCCTACCTGACATTTTTAATTATCCCGGTGCGTGTGCGTGTGTGTGTGTGTGTGTGTGTGTTAATGTACGTGTGTGTGTGTTGATGTACGTGTGTGTGTGTTGACAGCAGAATTACCACGCGGGTGACTGCTCAAGACAATCGCTGGATGTGAGTCAGGTCCCCGAATCGCGCAGTTGCCTCCAGTAATTCCCTGCCGGCGCGGTTTCTCGTGACAAAGTGCGACAAGTTTTCTTTCGTTATTTTCGCGACGTCAAGATAAGACAAACGCTTCCACGCTCTTTCTTTCATAACTGTTGATTTCGCTTAGTTTTGTAGCCTCCAGGAACCAAGCCGGCATTTTCTGACATCCCTTGTAATGTATAGAGGTTCAAATATTGCAAGCTATTAAACCATATCCTGTAATTATATTTTGACTGTTAGTGATGGGATGAGGTCTCTGCTGCCATCACCATCATCACCACTAACACCACCATCATCACAACTACCTCACCACCACCTACTGCTATCAACACCACTGTTATCGTGACTACTACTACCACCACCACCTCCATATCCACCTCTTCAATTGCCATCAACCTTGCAGCTACCATAACACCACCACCACCACCACCACCACCTCCTCGCCGTGGCTCCCATCTCGCGTAATAAGCGGGAAGGCGGAGCTCCAGGACGCTTGCCTCGCGATGTAATGTTTTGTAATGTCTCGTTATTCGTGCTAAGTATCGCATTGAGGAGTTAACCGTGGCAATTTTCTCCATAATTTGTCACATTTGATCTAATTTGAGGTGGAATTATGGCTCATCTTCGGATCTATCGGTTATTTATTATTTCCGCGCGCTCTAGCTTAGGAAATTGTGCGATAATGTCCGTGAGAGTAAGCTAAAGAAGGGTTATCAAAATACTGGGTTGGCGTTATATTGCCCCAGTGTAAAGAAAATCCCAGGAAGTTTGTGTTTTATATGTTGATTTGAGGGTAACGACTTCACTGCTATCCCTGACGCCGCCACCATGAGACAGCCAGGCAGCGTATTTCCCTTCTCTTTGTGGGTATGTAGCGCCCCTTCTTGAACTGGGCAGGTTAGGTTGGTTTAGGTTAAGTTAGGTTCGGTTAGGTATAGATGGAGTTACATGGGATAGTTTTGAGTGGGAATTACAATGAGATTATCCCTTCTCTGTGCGGGTATGTGGCGCCCCTTCTTGAACTGGGCAGGTTAGGTTGGTTTAGGTTAAGTTAGGTTCGGTCAGGTATAGATGAAGTTACGTGGGGTAGTTTTGAGTGGGAATTACAATGAGAGTATCCCTTCTCTGTGCGGGTATGTGGCGCCCGCTCTTGAACTGGGCAGGTTAGGTTAGTTTAGGTTAAGTTAGGTTCGGTTAGGTATAGATGAAGTTACGTGGGGTAATTTTGAGTGGGAATTACAATGAGATTATCCCTTCTCTGTGCGGGTATGTGGCGCCCGCTCTTGAACTGGGCAGGTTAGGTTAGTTTAGGTTAAGTTAGGTTCGGTTAGGTATAGATGGAGTTACATGGGATAGTTTTGAGTGGGAATTACAATGAGATTATCCCTTCTCTGTGCGGGTATGTGGCGCCCGCTCTTGAACTGGGCAGGTTAGGTTAGTTTATGTTAAGTTAGGTTCGGTTAGGTATAGATGGAGTTGTAGGAGGTAATTTTGAGTGGGAATTACAATGAGAGTATTTTTCAGAACACCCCGTGGTTAGTTTCTAAGGTACCACCACCATCACCACCACCCATTTTCTCTCTCTGTTCCTTCTTTATTTCTCTTCTTCTTCCACCTTTCTGTCTTCTCTTCCTCTCCCTCCTTTGAAGTTCTTATTACATTCCTGCCTCTGTCTCCTTCGTCTTCACTCAGGAACCACATACCCGTCAAGAGATTGGGAATATTCAACCGGGCAGCCATCACCACCACAACCACCACCACCGATACGTCACCACCACTTCCATCATCCCACCATCACCACCTTCATCCCATTACACACCCTGCATTACCGACACACACCTCCACGATCACCATCATCATCACCGCGCCATCACCACTTTCATTTTCACACCGCCGCGATCACCACTATCACTGTCACTCATCACCATCACCACCTGCATCACCACTACCATTTCCGGGACCATAACGATCACTACCATCATCATCACTTCCATCACCGCCACTGCACCACCACCACCGCGATCACTACCACCACCACCACCGCCAACCACCGCAACTATACAACCACTAAACTAATCAAGCTTCACCGCAACGATCAAAACCAACCACAAAAGTCACTATGGATGAGAGAGAGAAGGAGGAAGAGGAGGAATGAGAGAGGGATGAGGAGAGAACGAAGGTAGAAAGAGGAAGGAGGCGAAGAAGATTGAGAGTAAAAGGAGAGAGAAGGAGGAGGGATGAGGAGAAAAGGAGGGAAAGAAGGAGAGGAAGAATGAAAATGAAAGAGTCACAATGGAGGAGAGAGGGAGGGCAGAGAGAGAAGAGAGGAAGCATGAAAATAGAAAAGAAAAGCAAGAAATATAAGAGCGAACGACTAGAGAAAGGGAAACTAAAGGGAAAAGGAGAGATGGAGGAAACGAGAGGAAGGAAGAGAGGGAAGTAAAGAAGGAAGTTAGAAATGGAGAGGAAGGGAGGAAGGATGAAAATGGGGAGCAAAGGAAGGCACGAAGAACTAAAGGAAGGAAGGAAGGAAGGAAGAGAGAGTGTGACGGGAGAAGGAATGAGGTAAATATAGAAGAGTGGAAGAGAGAGGAAGAGGAAGGGAGGGAGGGAGGAAGGGAGGGAGGGAGAGGTGTTCACGTCGGCTGGAGAGAAAACGTGACGTCATTACCTTCACCACGAGAGAGAAAGAGAAGAGAAGAGAAGAGAAGAGAAGAGAAGAGGGGAGAGAGAGAGAGAGAGAGAGAGAGAGAGAGAGAGAGAGAGAGAGAGAGAGAGAGAGAGAGAGAGAGAGAGAGAGAGAGAGAGAGAGAGAGAGAGAGAGAGAGAGAGAGAGAGAGAGAGAGAGAGAGAGAGAGAGAGAGAGAGAGAGAGAGAGAGAGACTGAAATCGGCGTAAAATGAATAAACAAGAAAAAAAATTGAACGATGACAATTGAAAATGAGGACCAGCAAGAAACGAGACGAGGCCAAAAGTAATGGAAGGGGAGAACGAAAAATAAATGAGGGAGACTAAAAAAAAAATGAAATGAGGAGGAAGTGAAAATTAGAGCAAGAAGTAAAAGAAAAAAAAACGACTCAACAGAAGTGGGTGAAGCGCACGACGAAAAGGAAGAGCGAAGGGAAGAAACGACAATTAACTCGCCGCCAAATTGTGACAAGAAAGTGACAGATGGCGGCGCGTCAACAGGAAAAAAAAAAAAAATAAAAAAATAAAACTTCCGTTGCAAAAATATTCACGTAAAATAGGAAATCTAGGCGTAAAAATATCGTGAGCTAAACTACAACTCGACTAGAAGATTTAAATGGAAGAGAAATACATATGAAATCAATGCAACAAATTAAAATATACAAATTATTGGTTAGCAACGAAAAATATAAGGAAAGGAAAATTAATATAGGGATGCGAACGAAGCCCTTCGCTCCCCCTTCCCCCTTCCCTTTCCTCCCCCTTCCCTCACCCCCTCCTCCTCTCCCTCCCTCCCACATAATTAAAACTGACACGGAAGAAAATTCACAGAAGTCTCCAGACACAGCAAAAACAAAGACTCTTAACAAAATTCTTATAAGGAGATTAAATTGGCTGGAGAAATGGGATACACACACACACACACACACACACACACACACACACACACACACACACACACACACACACACACACTTAAGGGAGATGATGATTCCTCTCTCGTGTATTGTAGTTCATAAAAAAAAAATAACAAAAAAATAAATAAACGTACACGAATCACGTTCTTCCTCTTCCTCTTAAATCCTCCTCTTAAACCTTCCTCTTCCTCTTAAAATGATGATGGGGCTCTGTTTTATTCTTCCTCCCTAATTTGTCTCATTTTTATTTTCTCAATGCTTTTTTTGTTTTCCTACTATTTTCATATTTTATTTTTCAAAGTTTTATTTTTCTCGGCTCCTCCTTTCTTCGCTATATTACTGCTCTCGTTATTTATCTTCTTGTACCTTCAATCTGTTTTTAGTTTTCTTTCATAACATTTCCTTCTCGCTTCTTTCCGTCGTTTTTCCTCTCCGTGTCCGCAGAACATACACGTAATTTTCTTCTTTCTATTATTTCTCCTATTTTCTTTTCACCTCAAGTCCATGCATTTGTTTTGCCATCTGATTTCTCCTCAATCTCTCCTTCAAACAGCTATCGGGCAAATCTTTTCTTCAATATTTTACGTGGATCTCTGTCAATCTTTCTTACTTATGTTTTTACACACAACAGTCGGCGAAGGTTTTGCTGTTTGCATTACCCGAGGCACCAAAAACTGGACTGAGGAATGCCACTGACGGAAGCAGCGCGGAGGTCAAGCGGTGTTTTGTCCGTATAAGTTATTGTAGAGGATGATGAGGGGGATCGAGGCCCATAAAGGATGCGTGGAACTATCGACGAGCCAGAGTTGACTTGAGGGTTGGAATGACCGGATCTTCTTAATGGTAACTGCCTGTACTTGGGGACGAGGCGGGGTTCTAATCTTGCGTCTTCTTTCATGTTCCCGTCTCGTTTGGTACTTGTCTCCGTTTTCACTGCGTATATGCTATTTTCAAGTTGCTAAGGCTGACGAGGAATTCAGTTTTTTTTTTTTTGTCTTTCTTCACATGGTATTCTTCCCTAGTCTTTCATCTTTATTTCCTCACTATGTGTTTATAAGCTACAATATTTAAGTTTTCCTCGCTTATTTTAATTTTATTTCTTATCGATAGGCAACGTAGGGAAAGGACACCGGTAGTTAGGAATAATTTAAGATGGTTAGATGCTACAAAGAAAAACTTGGAGGAAAGATATTTGACACAATGAAAAATACGAGTAAAGATTGAAGATTGTGAAGACTCATAAATAGTTCGATTAAGAAGCAGACGAATGACATATTATCAACGCAGCATTTAGTAAGAGAGAAAAAATCTAATATGTATGGTTTCTCAGTGCATTTATTCTCGTTTTTCTCTATCTTCCACATTTTTTTCTCTCGATTTGCATTTAAACAAAAAATAACTGTGCCTTTCTACCTTTCAAACTCCCGCCCCTTAAATTACCCCTACAACCACTTCTATAGATCAAGTCATATCCTTTTCATCCTCGTCCTTCCTTCCCTCCCTTCGTGACAGAGAGCTATACGTCGCGGGCCAAGGACTCGTCGCTCCCACACACCATCTGGCGGGCAGGGACACAGCCATTGGTCGGGACGGGACGGGACGGGACGGGTCGGTGTTTACTCTGCCCTCACACTCGTCCTCTCGCGCGGCGCCGCAATGACAGGAGACGCTCCCGGGAACCCTCTCATTACGACACACTTAAGGCGCGTCCGGACACAAAGCCTGAGCGTGTTATGGGAGACTGTTTGACGGATTCGTTTGATTATTACACGCTTCTGCTGGATGAGAGGGGAGGGGCGAGGAGGCGAGTGATGGAAGGGGGTTAAGGCGGGTCAAGGAAGCGGATAAACGGATAATGAAGGGAAGGGGAGCATGGGAGAGACGGGGACCCATTAGAGACAGTGGGAGGAAAGTCTGGGAAAGGCAATGACGCAATGAAAGAGTTAAGACGAATCAAGAGACTGAAAAAACGGATGATAAAGACGAGTAAACCATGAGGGAAACTGGGAAAAAGGAGGAAAAGAGAGAATTAGGAAAAATAAACATAAACTGATAGAGAATGTAACATAAGGAAAATATTACAGGTACATGGATAAAATAACGGGTGAGCTAAAATAGTTAATATGAGTAACAAACGGAAATATAGAGGCCATGCTAAGTGAAGATTAAACGTCGGGAAAGACAGGCAGGAAGGAAGAAGGGGAGGAAGGCGGTGCGGAATTAAGGGAAGCGATAAGAGGAGGGAGTGAAAATATACACCCGATAATTGATGGACAACGCAGGGTAATGACAGGATACGAAGCCCCGAGACCCAAGCCAGCGACACCCCACCACTGTCCTTGCCGCCGCTGGTCCTTGCCGCCGCTGCCTCGCCTGCTCCTGGGCAACTCAACGAAGGGACTTAACTCTACCTGTCTGACTTTATAAGAGGCGAGGATTGTACATGACGAGGGTGAAGAAAAGGGGACACTAGGAAGATAAGTGACTATGACGTGGATGTAAAGTGGATGAGAGAGAGAGAGAGAGAGAGAGAGAGAGAGAGAGAGAGAGAGAGAGAGAGTCCTGTATAGTGCCTGGGGGGGGAGGGGAGTGCCAGTGTATGTGATCCTTGCCACTCCTTTGCGCGGCACTGGACAGACAAAATGGCGGACGTGAGGTGGGTGAGTGCACTTCCCTCCTCCTCCTCCTCCTCCTCCTCTTGTCCGCGGAAAGGAGTGTGGTGTGGAGGGGAAACGGTGATGGGGTGGGGGAAAGGGGGGAGAAGGGATAAGGGTGCCACTAAATCAATTATAACAAGTCCCGAACAGTCACCCTTCCACCACCACCACCACCACCACCATTACAGAGGCGGTGCAGGGTGATGGCGTACAGCGGCGTGCATCACCTCTCGCACCCTTGATAATGGCTGCTCGGCTCGGTTTGGCAAGATGCAGGATCGCAAGCCCGGCCATTATGGAGACATCTTCATGTGCGTGGGCCGCGTGTGTGTGTCTGTGTGTATGTCCCTGTGTGCGCGCGTGTGTGTGTGTGTGTCCTACCACTTACCTACACACCACTCCGCGTACTGCCACCGAGATGGGAGGAAGAACGTGGGACATACTAATGGCCGTGAGAGGAATGAGGAGTATCGTGTGCGTGGCAGCTTGGCTCTCCTCTCTCTCTCAGTCTCTCCCCCTCCCTCCCTCCTGCATGTGGCACCCTTGCAACGCCGCCGCTCCCGCTCCCCGGTTCATGGAGGCTCGCGGAGTAAAGCATTGTTATGGCTTTGGCGTCGACGGCGGTGTATTTCTTGTTATTTCTGGACGAGTGATCAAGTATGTTTCCGACTGGCTATGGTGGAGGACGGGGCTATGTATACGCGGGCTGGCCATCGTGCTAAGGCCGTGAAGGGAGGTTAGGTGTTGTTATACAGGGAGGTGGTGTATTTAATGTTTCTGGAGGAGGGAGAGCGTGTTGGTTTTCAGTGGCTATGGGCGAGAAGATGGCGTAGGAAGTTGCTATGGCTACAGCTTCCACGTGGTGTATTTCGTGTCATTTTGGATGCACTGACTACGAGTATGTCTTTGGTTGGGGATGGAGAGAAGACTGAATAAAATATCGTCATGGCCCCAACATCCACGGTAGTTCATTTCTTATTTCTAAAGGGGGAGAACGTGAATATCTCAAACTGGTACGGAGGAGAAGAAGCTGCGTGTATCATGTGGAGGTCGGGGGTTGAAAGCGCCTTCCTATCTCCTACTTCTCTCTTTTTCCTCCTTTTCCCTGTTTCCCTCATGGTTTACTCGTCTCCATCATCCGTCTTTTTTACTCTTGATGCGTCTTAACTCTCTTTTATTGCGTCATTGCCTTCCTTGAGGTGTATATCTATTGGTACTTGTGGAGGAGTAAGAACGAAAATGTCTCTAGATTACATGCATGGTGGATGAGGGCGGAGCTATATTTTCTGGTTGGTATTTTCAGACGCTTCAGCCTCCCACATCAACTATTTTTTAAAGCCTATAAAGGGAGATCAATCATATTCTAATGAGTATTTTATTACGGTCATTGTACAGACGAATGGCCACCTTACCACAAGGGTCAGAAAACTACAAATGGACATGCCCAAAACTCCTAGAAAGTCTTGTCGAATATGTGTGCCTGGGTGCTGAAATGTTTAAAAATATGATTCTTTATATGGTGTGCAGGCCGGGACGGAAGTAATTATTGCATTTGTGTTTCATGGTAATTGTAGACGAGAAAATAAGTCTCCAGCAAACGTGTCTCCAATAAGAGTATGGCCCATAGTCTCAAATATTATAGGAACTTACACACACACATTCGACAAGACTCTCGTATAGTGTGTGTGGGTATTTGCATGGGTAGTTATATAAGCCTAGTGATAGTGTGACGAGGCTTCTGCACCATGAACGTGAATACACTCATGAGAACCCGACTAGTTTCCTTTGTGGCCTTTGGGAATATCTGCTGAGAGCCGAAGAGCGTCTGAGTAAAATGGGCCGGTCTCCGATGGGCTACGGTGGAGGACCGGGCTAACTGCTGTCGAGTGGAGGCCGCCAAGGAGGGTGTTTGGCCGACGTCTTCTTCCCTCGTGTCGCCTTCGCGCTGCTGGATATTCAGTCTTTGTGGGGTGCAAGTCACGCGTCGCGGGAGGCGTAGCTGGGGGCTTTTATGACTGATCGTGGACGGGGTACACAGGCTGGCGCGCCTTCCCCCCGACACCCTTCAATATTTACAAGTCGGCCAGGGGAAAAATATTAACTCCCAGCGGAGAATGTTTGAGAGAATAGAACTTTGCTGGTGTTTGAAGTTTGCGTTACTTTACTTTTATCTCCAAGGACAAAATTTTTAACCTGCAGAAGAGAACGAAGGACACCGACGCAAAGACACTCAAATTTACAGGTATGGGTGGGGGAAAAACCGGCGGCAGAAAACACGGGAAAAATAACTCTGCAGGCGCCTAAAGCTTTGTTACTGCAACGAATATGCGGATGGAAATAAAATACTAGTCTGCAACATAAAACACTTGAAAAACTAGTGTTTAGGTGGAGCATATGCGCTTAGATATTATACGCGTAGGAAGCGGCTAGACATCTTATAATTTGCTGTATGAACTCCTAGGCAACAGCGACAGGGAAGCAGCAGTACAAACGAGAAATCAGAAGGAAAAATAAGACCTTAGCGAGTCCCCACGAGTGTACGTTACTTTAATGTGCGCGCTGGATGTGTCTGGAGGCGCCGTAATTTGCTGTATGAATTCCTAGGCAACAACACATACAAGAAACCATAGGGGGAATTAAAGAGCTTTGCGGGTTCCCACGATCGTAAGTTACTTTAATGCACGCGCTGTAAGAGTCCGGACGTGCTGTAATTTGCTGTATTAATTCCTAGGCAACAGCGGCGGCACGGTGACGGCGGCAGGCACAGGCACGGCCGGCCGGACTGCATCCCCTCACCGCTGACGCCGCGTAAAGCTGCTGTCTCCACCCGCCCCGCCGCCGCCGCTCTTTTGAGGAAGGCCGCCGCCACGCACCCTAGACACCTCCTCCCTCAGGGCTCCTCGAGGGATGTGGACGCGGCGAAGGAGACGTGACGATGCCCTGCTCTGACTTCTAAACACACCTCACTCAAGCCTCAGAAGGGACTCGTCATCATGGATATTTGCTGATTTAATATTATATAGGACGAAATTTAAGTCATTCCCCTAAACACGTGCTCCTTTCCATACCTACTTACTTCAAGAGGAGAAGCGAAATTGATGGGTACTTTTGGATATTTATGTATCTTTTGATTTACAAGTGTACGATTTGACGATAGTCTATATCCTTTCAGGTACATCCCTTTATCATTTCCCTCAATACCGTTATTTAAATGTACGCTAATAAGTGCGTATATTCTAACATAGGCGGCCAAGATATCAGTTTCGTTGAGCAGAGCACCAGTAATACGAAACTCTGGTTACGTTATGACAGTGCTACACAACACGACTTTAACTTGCCACACGATAACCAGCCGCAGCCGCGCGTGACCTACAGTCCTGAGAAACTAGAAGAGAATACAGCACCGATGCCAGATTATCGTACTCGAAGCATAGTATTTACCGGGTTTCTGACGCCTAAATATTGCCAAGAGACATAAGGAACAAACTATTTTAACGATAACTATAAATGAATCTAGTTATTGGGGCCCAGGAGACAGTTTTGGGGTCGGAAGTCGGGAAATATAAGCGACTGAGTACGACAATCTGGCAACGTTGATACAGAGAAAACACTCCATTTTCCTTCCCTACGCGGACTATCTATCCTATGCACACCTTCCTTAGTCCGGCCTCGTCCTGCTCTCTCCTATTTCACACATCAATCAATGGAAACCGACCATTTTGATGCGCCTTTTAATCCTACAGCTGAAAGCGGGATACCGACGAAGGTGAGTATGAATGCGGGCAATACCGACAAGGCTGCCATTAGAAGACTCTGGCCTAAAAGACGAGAGGCAACCTTCAATTGGCGGGTAATTCGAAGCAGTCACCCACCCTTCACCCACCCTGCCCGGTCGTGTGAGGCTAAAACCGCTCCCTTCTCAGCCGTGAAGTTTCGGTGGGAGAGGTTTCCATCATCGAGTGAGTGTGAGAACATGAGGGAATTGTAAGGTAAAACAACCATAATGGAGCTTAATTTTGAACAATTGCTTGCTAGATCGGCAGCGCTACACAATGACGCGAAACAACGCACCGCCCTTTATACATTTAGGCCGCGCCGCACACCACTCTTCCGCCGCGCCGCAGTCAGCAATACACCACATTACACCCCTTCGGCTCAATGCACTGCCGACGTGCACCCACCCACCGCACCCGCTCACCGACCCACACGTGGATTATCCCTCATTATCATCACCCAGCCCCGCCACCCCCCTCGCCCCGCCGCCGCCGTCCCCAGCACCGCTCTAGGCTATCCCGCCGCCGCCGCCTGCTCCTCTTTGGCCAGCCGCGCACTGCAGGACACCAGACACCGCTCCGCCTCAGGGCCACGGCACACTGTCACAAGAACCGAGAACCTGAATTTAAACACTAACCTAACCCAACCAAGAACACTTCCTACGCAAATCTGAACTTGTGTGCATGGGGCAAAGCACACAAACAGGACACCAGACACTTCCACCTCAGGCCCACGACACAAACCGTCACATGAACCGAGGAATTGAATCTAAACACTAACCTAACCTAACCAAGGACACCTCCTACCCAAAATATAAACTTGTGTGGGGGGAACGGACTAAAGGTTGTTTCTGGCCCACTGCAGAGGACAAAAGACCAGACAAGGACTCGCCGTCACACGAATCAAGAAACTGAATCTAGACAAAAGTAACCTCAGTCAGCCAGGCACACTTCCTGCCCATATATAAACCTTCAAATAGGAGACAGGCCACGATCTGTCACTGTCTGAATTTGAGGAAAAAGCTGGGTAATAATTTAATGTATTCCAGAGCTACACGTGTAGAGTCTCGAGCGATGACTGCTGCGTAATCGAGAATGCAGACACTTAGGCGGTAATTGACGCAAAATGGGAGTCTAAGTGTGAGCAGTTGAGTCAGAGCAGCGAGGCAAGCCGGACTATCAGACTATTTACGCGAAGGTTAGGTTTATTTATTTATCCGTCGCGCTAAAAACAACAACAAGGCGATGGGAACAGACGGACGTGCCGGCAGATCCTCCGCTTGGCTGGCCAGGGGAAAAACTATCCTTCGTCTGCGTTACCGCCCGGCCCGCCACCAGTCCTCGAACCTGACTGGGATAATATGAGCGGTTTACGGTGAGCCTTGATATATATTTAATACGGCAATCTCGAAAGATAAACCCGCGGCCCGTCAGCGCTGAGCAAAACACGTGAAGATTACAACCCCGTCCACCTACACCTGTAATTCACCTGCAAAGTCAATTAGTTGAAAAAAAACGAAAGGCAAGTGAGAAAGCGAGTTTTTGAAGAGGATTGAGAATAATAAAGGCAACTAAGAGAGTATAGATAAATTTATGATTGTGATGGCTAAATAATGGATGACTGAAAAGGAAAAAATAGCTAAAGAAGATATATATAAAATTCCTGGAGTATGCTGCCTCTATAAAGTAAAGCAGAAGATACCCAAAGACGTAATTTTGTATGTAGGATGAAATACATCAGAGGGAACTATATTTTACTGCTAAAAGAGAGTATGGAGAGGACAAATGAATCAAGCACTGAAGAAAAATTATTAATCAATGCAAGAGAAACAAACATGAAAAACAGCTTTAAAATTTACAAAAAAAGAAAAGCGCCTACATCTAATTAAAAGGCCAAGTGAAGGAAGGCTAGGAAAATAAGGGAAACAGGAAGAGATAAAGAAGTCGAGGTTGAAAGGATAACAGAAGATTTAGGAACAGGAAAAGAAATAGAGTTTGAGGTTTAAGAGAGGGACACAAGACGGTACGTGGAGGTTCAGGGACGGAGGAAAGAAGAAAGGAAAGAAGGATATGATGGATGACAAAACCAGACATGAAAATTACATGAGGTAAAATTTGCGACAACAACATTAATACCAGCGAGAGCCGTCCATGGTACCTGAATACACCTGTAATTACCTGCAGTAGCACTTTACCTGATGATGATAGTTGAGGATAAGAGGAAATTATCGTCGACACCTGAGAATGTTAAGGAGAGAGAGAGAGAGAGAGAGAGAGAGAGAGAGAGAGAGAGAGAGAGAGAGAGAGAGATGAAAAAAATGTCTGATCAAGCACAAGGATTAAAGAAGCCCTAAATAATAAATAAAATAAAGAGATAAAGGGAAAAAATATCCAGCCGGAGGAAGACTTTGAGGGAGCAATGTCTCAAGCTAATACTAAGTGGCACATTACGTTTCTATAGAAGACCGGAAGTTGCCAAGGTCTATAGAATCAAGACAACAAACACTAGGAAAAAAACGAACATCAATTGCAGCAGAAACCTTGTGCGCTGAATACTGAACCGAAGGCCTTTAATCTCTTAGGGGGATAAAAAAATATATACCACGACTCTGCTATAAAATTAACGAGGATGATTATTTACCTAAGGAAGAAAAGAAGGAATATTAAAAAGCTAGTTAAAGCTTCCAAACGAGAGGACTGAATAAACAATTGGATGCCTGGTAGGAAATGAAAAAAATATATATGCCTCAGAATAGATCATTACTTGTAAAAAAAATAACGGAGGAAAACAAAGGAGACACTGAAACATTGTATCTGAAACGACAAAAGAGAGGATTGAATGCTACACGTTGAATGCCTGGAAGGGAATGAAAAAAAAACATAAAAAAACACTAAAGAACAAATCATAACTACTTGCCGGGATGAAAACTATGATAATCGAGGATGAAAGAGGTGGAGACAAACACTGAAGCTAAAATAAATGCCCAGATCTTATTAATCAGATGGATGGAAGGGAATGAGAAACTGCGCAAACATATGAACCTTGACTACTTGCAGGTATGAGAATGATGATGGCACAGGTAAACATAGAAGGAACGTTTAATCATTGAATCTAAAACGTTCAAAACAGGGGTCGAGTCTCTGTTTTGGAAGGGAATGAAAAACTGCGCAAACATATGAACCTTCACTACTTGCAGGTATGAGAATGATGATAGCACAGGTAAACATAGAAGGAACGTTTAATCACTGAATCAAAAACGTTCAAAACAGGGGTTGAGTCTCTGTTTTAGAAGGGAATGAGAGAAGATAAGCCGGCACGACTACGAATCATTGCTACTTGAAGGTATGAAAATGAGGATAACTGAGATAAAAGAGGAGTATTTAATCATAGCAGCGAAAGCGTCCGAGAAGAGGTTTGAATCACTTAAACAGAACGTCTGGAAGGGATTGATTTAATGCTATACAATTACGTGAAGCTTCCTCGATTCTAATGACAAGAGATTAGAGTCCGCCTCGCCCGGCCTTGCCCCGCGCGGCTGACAGAAGACTGGAAACGCTATGTGATGACCCAGAGGCGGTTTGTGTGGTAAATAGTGTTTTTTCCATCGCCATAATTGTAGACTCATGTGCTTGTTATGGATCAGAGAAACACGACAACATTAACACAAGAACAAACTCTAATTCCACGTCCCTTATTAAGCTCCCATCTCTCTTTGTCTGTCTATCTCTGTGGCTGTCTGTCTGTGGCTGTGGCTGTCTCTGTGGCTGTCTCTGTGGCTACCTTTTCTTTCTTTCCTTTAATGTCTACTTACTGCCGTTACCTTGCTTTCTCTCCCTTAAGTTAATTCCTCTATATGATTATCTTCCTTTTCCCCTTTCGGCCTTGCATTTATTTCGTTTCTTTTTTTTATATTAATCTTCTACCCTTCACAATTTTCTACAACCACATAACTTTCTAGACTTATACCTTTCATTCATTTCTGTGCCTACCTTCCCTTTTTCCCTTTTAACCCGGCATTCCTTTCCTTCCAATAAACATGTCCTACTTCCCTTCTTACGATCCCTTCTTTTACTCTTCGCTCATTTCCTCGACTGCCTTTCCTTCTTCCCTTAACCATTCAGCCCTTTCTTATTCCCTACGTGTCGTGGCTACGGTCGGAGGAGACACGCCTGATCGCTCCCAGACGGCATTTGAGAAGCCATGCGTAGAGGCAAGAAGAAATTTCCTCTTATAACTTGTACCTCTATATCCTCCGACGTGATGGGATGAACTGATAGACGAGAGAGAGAGAGAGAGAGAGAGAGAGAGAGATTGTGCCATTATTTATTGTGAAATGATTTCCTTTATTCCCTAAACAATCTCTCTCTCTCTCTCTGTATGAATCTCAGTCCCACCAGACCGATCCATCTTCCTGTCTAACATCATTTGAGGGACATACCGAGACGTTCTTACATCAAATTTGACGTTTTCAATTGGAGTCACCCATTACACAGTGTGGTGGGGGACGGGGGTGGGGGTGGGGTTGGGGGGGCTAAGTAGGGTGAGGGAAAGGGAGATGGGAGGGATAGTTCGGAGATGAGAGGTACAGAAGGGAGAGGAGGAGGAGGAGGAGGAGGTATGCAAGTAAGAAGGGGCGTGTATCTAATGCGAGTTATTGTTCTTTAAGCGATATTTTCTTATTAAAGGTGCGAGTGTTGGCTACTTGCACGGTAGTCAGTCATACTTCACAGATGGCTAAGTGTGTGTGTGTGTGTGTGTGTGTGTGTGTGTGTTGGGGTTAGGGGGTGCGTGTTCGTGCGTGCGTGCAGGCATCATCAGTATGGCCAGCGTCGTCCACAACAGGCAAACAAACTATGCGTCCTCTACAACACAGTGTTTACGTCACAAAATCCAAGGAGCAACAACAACGGGTCTCGCCCACACCTTTAAGGGCTGTGGAGGACGTGGCTCTGCGGCCCCTTCCCTTCCTTTTGCCAAATAGCCCCTTCCCTTCCATCCCTTCCCTTAACATGGTAGCCTCTTCCCTTCCCTTTACATGCAGCCCCTTCCTTTACTTTTCCTTCCCTTTACATGCAGTCCCTTCCTTTCCTTCCCTTTACATCCAGTCCCTTCCTTTCCTTCCCTTTACATGGCAGCCCCTTCCTTTACTTTTCCTTCCCTTTACATGCAGTCCCTTCTCTTCCTTTTCCTTCCCTTTACATGCAGTCCCTTCCTTTCCTTCCCTTTACATGGTAGCCCCTTCCTTTATTTTTCCTTCCCTTTACATGGCAGCCCCTTCTCTTCCATTTGCTTCCCTTTTGCACGGAAGCCCTTTTTCTTCCCATCTCTTCCCTTCACACAGCAGCCCCTTCACGTCACTTCCCTTTGCACGGCAGCCCTATCCTTTCCTTTTCCTCCCCTTCTACGGCAGCCCCTGTTTTCCCCTTCCCTAAACCTCCTTGACCCTTGTAGGATTAAGCACTGCAGCTCCTTCCATTCTCTTCGATATGAACTTGCTAAACTACTGTTATCAAAACTATAACCATCACTGCTACCATATATCATCTGTTGTAACAAATGATTGCTCAATTACGTCTTCATCCAAACAGCCTCTCTCTGAAACCGCGTCCCCAGTGCCGTTTGTTGAGGGTAGTAAATCTCTCAATCCAGTGTTCTTCAGGCTTATCTTGGTAACCAGCATTTACTTTACGACTCCTCGTCACGAGCACTTTGGAAACCTCATGACAGTTTTAAGATCTGTTTGCGTGATGTCTTTGGGTTCCTGGTTATTTATTCCGAAGTGACGACCCAAGTAATAGGCTCCCGCGACCAACGCTTTGAAGAACCCTGCTTTAAGACCCCACCGCCGCAAAGGGCACTGCATGGTTGATAAATAAGCGTAAATTTTGTTGCCACTTGAATTCCATCACTCGTCAGTTGATGCCCAGGAAACGTGCATTGGAAAGTTAATCATTTTAAAAGTTAAGTATTTTGCTGCACCTGTGGCTATAGACGATGATAAACAGGTGTTCCTTAGGCGGGTTCTACTGCCCGTATATCTACTTCCCTCATTATCTATGTTTACATGTGATCATAATCGAGATAAGGCGAATAAAAGTCTAATAAACGTAATAACATGCATCAAACCAGGTGCTGTTGGTCTACAAGAATTTTTCTAATAATTATAATCATGCATGAAATTTTACAAGCCTATAATCGCGTTGTCGAGGGTGAAGGAAGCCATAAACCCACTTCTCTTTACACGACCATCCTCATCAACATCAGAAAAAAATATGGTTCACTGACTGGTGAGACTACCAAGGATGTGTATTTGTTGCAAGAATGGCGATGATTATGTTTATTACGAGGGCGCGGAACTTTAGCGACCTACTCCCATTCATTATCATTATTATTGTTTTACACACACACACACACACACACACACACAGTAAATACCCAATGTAAGATACACACACACACACACACACACACACACACACACACACACACACACACACACACACAGTAAATATCCAATATAAGATTAAAACATCAAAACACTTACAGAATGATCAAGTAGCACGAGCAAGCAAAGCAAACACCAACATTACCTCTCATCAAAGCTTTATCCTAATAACCTAACTTTCCCACTTTTTACCGGCATTCAACTCTCATTCATTCTCCATTCATACTTACGGATCTGTATACTAACCACCATTGTCTTCGTGCTAACATCCAATAATATCTTTTAACAAGCTAACTAAGAACACCCCCAGCAGCCGTTTGACACTACCTGCACCTCCCCATGAAGGTGATCCACAGCAAACAGCACAAACATTGTCGCCTGTCCTGCCCCGTCACACACAAGGTTCAGAGCCTCGTGAACCAAAGCACGAAATAGTGTAAAGAAGCTGACGGGTTCGGGGTAACAAGAGTTCGGTGCTTGAGTGGGTTAACAATCGGCGTGGTGAATGTGTGATCGGGGATTATAATTTCACAGAGCGT
Source organism: Eriocheir sinensis (assembly GCF_024679095.1). NCBI lineage: Eukaryota > Metazoa > Arthropoda > Malacostraca > Decapoda > Varunidae > Eriocheir > Eriocheir sinensis. The sequence continues at coordinate 2,204,190 of NC_066563.1, forward strand.
TTACCTTGCTGATTCGCTATTTGTTATTTGGGTGTGAAGTTAACGATGCCCTTACCTTGGTCAACAGTTAAAGAAGAAAAATGTAAATGTCTCCATAACGATGAGAGCAGCATTAGTGTTGTCATAACGGCATTAGTAACGAACGATACGAGTCAATGTGAAATAGTTTACACATCAGTTAATCTGTAAATTACGATAAAATATATAATGCTTCTAATACGTTATTTTAACTGGTGAAAAACTTGGTAGTCATATCATTATAGTAATAACCTCACATACATTTTAGCTACCAAAGATAGATACCGTCACTACAGTCCTCCTTCATTCTGCCACTCACATCGAGACCGCCTTTCCTGAATAGTTACCAAGAACCAAACAAACCCTCCATGCTAACAGTACAATCAGCTCTCCTTTACCCTGGTACTCTTATCAGGACCTTCAGCACTTACCTTCGGTTACCCCGGAACCAAGCAACCCCTCACACTCCTCCACTCAACTGCTAGATTTCAGACGGAATCTGAATTTGAGTCTAGTGCTTCGTTCGGTTCAGGAGTCCGTGAATCGCAAGGTTCATAACTAAGCAGGTAGAGCGAGTACTTTTGTTGGTGGTTGTATACTTCATTACAAACTAACTTGCCTATTTTCCTACATTTTCTACGTGCCAACATCTACCTTTATCAAGTAATATTTGTCACCAAGCTAACACCAATCAGACTTACCACCTTTGAACACTACCTGTACCTTCCTACTTACCTGCCTGTCTTTTTATATTCTCAGTATCTGTATGTCGAAAAAAAAAAAAACTTCTACTGTAACTATCTTCTCCCTTTCTACGACAATTTTTTTTTCAAGAATGAAGTACCTATCGAGACGCCACTGAAACTAATAGATCATTATTTTAAGAAAACTAATTTTATAGGAGCAGAGTGTTTAGGACATTTTTTATATCATTACATTATTCCATGTTTTTCTGAGCATGGAAAACAAATAACATCAACTAATTACTCCTTAAGCACAGACTTACATCAAACACACCTGCCTACCGCTCAGGTGCTCATGATCCAGTGCTACATTAGGTCTGTCCGTCACCGCCCCTGCTCTATTTTCTGCACTTCTGCCTCCGTCCATTACGGCGATATGTTATCAAGTCATTATTCTCATTACACGCTTAAGACCCATCACTGCAGGCACAAATTATTTACGGATATAGAGCGGCGGTTAGAAGAGGGGGAAGTGTGCGGTGAGTGGAGTAAGATGGGATGGGGCGCGCTGGGAAGGACTGCTGGGGGAGCTGTGAACATTGGCGGTGGTTGTGAAGGTGATGGGGTGCTGGGTGACGAGGGGATGTGTGTGTGTGTGTGTGTAAATGACAATAATAACGTTAATGTACAACTACTGTTTCTAATATTGCTAGCTATACGACGACAATAGCAATTACAGCAACACTACAATTAGCAATTCTTCACGACGTTTTCAAGGGTAATCGGGAATTATATTAACTTAAAAATAATGCTAACTCTTCATTCTCAGTCATGGCATTAACCTTCTTTCCTTTAATCGGTACTAAAGGAACTATAACTCATCCTTAAAATGAAACTTGCTATTTTTTCATCATTCATTTACTCACTAATTTTCCTTCCCTGTTCTCCTCGGTAAACACTCCTCCCTCTTCTCGTTCCCCTCTTCTTCCCCTCACTCAACGACTCTTGCCCCTCCTCTTTCCCCAGCTCCCCACCGCCTTGTCCCCTCACGCTTCTTTATATGTATTACTCCTGCACCTCCTCCCCCTCTCCCCACATCACAGGCAAACTAGTAATCAAGTTTCCCTGGCACTTGCAAGGTGTGTTTTACTTAATTGTAGTGTTGATAATGCCCCTCATTGCTCGCTACTAAAGCAGGGAATATCTCTTATCACGAGCTCTTATGTTTGGGCTGGAAACTTTACACCAATTGCCTGGCGACGTGCAGGCTGCCTTCCACCTGTAATCATATATATTTTTGGATTTTTTTCTTTGTGTGTTCTTGCAGGTTACTGTCCTGGTCCACACGACATGATCGCCTCCATAAATGGCTTGTGTTTTTGCAAAGATCATTCGGGAATACCTGAGTGAGTCAATATTTTCCACGTTGAGCCTTCTTGACGGTGCTTCATATTCAGGTTATATTCGTTTAAAGTAGGTTTAGATTATAAACTTTGGAAGAACGGGATGAAAAGAAATCCAATATATTCCAGTTTTATTTAAATTGACACGAACTCAACTCCTTGACTTGTTCAAATATGATGTATATACGCTTTTGTGTTCAGTGTTAAATTCACTTTACGCGAACCCCTCGGGAACGTAATACTGGCGAAATTGAGATACCTGTGGCCCTTCCCGCCCCGCCCCACGCCAGTCAACACCGCCAGGAAGCCCTCAGGAAGGAGAGGACACCAGGGACACCCCCGCCGGCCCTCCAACAAGCGTGGTTCATAATCTTTGCTTATTCATGCCTTTCTCGGGGAGCGCGTCTTGCCCCGCCGGGTATCAGGTGTCGAGCAGCGGCGACTGTCATGTTCGTTCCGGTTGCAACAGGAAACTCTGGTCAACGTAGGGAAAAAAGTTAATGATAATGTAAGCGGTTCAACACTTGAGCTCAGCGGGAGACGGTGCAATTTGTTCCCTTAATTTAGAGGTCTTGATGGGGTGATGACGCTGACAGGTGTTTACTGAAGGCCGATACCTGGTTTTCAAACCTCGTAAAATAGGATGAAGTGAATGATAACACCTTGGGAACAACTTAGGAGCCGCGGGCAACACTCGAGTGCAATCCGCTTATCGCTACATCATAAACGCAGACTATAAACACATAAGAGCGTGTAACGACGATTTGTTCTCTAGTCGCCGCCTCCTCTTTCCCGCCCCTCACCGGCGCCCTCACCACCGTAGCAGCGAGGATCACCGTGATGCATTGCCGCTCCCCCGTCAACGTAAGCTACCGACTACCGGCTTCACTTTGCCTGACAAATCTGTATGTTCCTTTAGTACTCCCTGCGTCCTTAGGTCTGATTCAGTTAGCCGCGGCTCCTCCCCATGCAGCCGCCGCCTACAAGCCTCGGCCCAACACCGCTCCTCCGTCACCGTCAGCTACCGGCTACCGGCTTCCTTATCCCTGACAAATCTGTGGGTTACTTTAGCACTACTTGCGTCCTTAGTTCTCATTTAGTTAGCCGTGGCCCCTTCCCTTCCCCCTGCCAGCATCACCTGCACACCGCCGCCCCCTGCCAGGCTGTACTTGGGCAGGACGTGGGAGGCGGCGGCCGGTGCGGTGCACGCCGAAACTAATCACTAGCGGAGGCGATAATTACAAATCGCTTACACTGTGCGTCGCGTGACGGGCCGTCGGGCCGGTCGATTGTCTTGAAGTTTATCGCCACCTGAGCCGTGTGCCATCACTCAGCGGCTCGTCTTCCTGTTTATCGCTTCCCTCTAGCGGGTCTCTCTCGCATCCTGATTTAGTGCACGGCTCACTCAGTCCCCCTGTCCGCCGGTACAGCCTTCTTCACTTTGCACGTCATTCTCCTCGTGTTGAGTCTTTACTTCAAGGTGCACCTGTACGTTCCCTCCCTCGAGTATGAACAAATTTTCTACCCAAGACATTTACCACTTGCCTTTGTGTGGGCTAACTGCCATACAAATTTCATATAAATATAAATTTCACATAAATATTTTTGTTCTAAAATACAAAGATGATACTTAAAACGATCTTAAAATTTTAAAGAACCTCTCTCTCTCTCTCTCTCTCTCTCTCTCTCTCTCTCTCTCTCTCTCTCTCTCTCTCTCTCTCTCTCTCTCTCAACCTACCATGAGTGAGCAAAGCCTGACGTGACAGAGGGCTGCCTCTGGAAGTTGTAGGCCGCAGCAGCAGCGGCGTGGGCGTGGGCGTGGGAGTAGGCGTCGGGCTGGATGGGCGGGAAGGCCGCGGCGCTCATGCCGTACCCCAACATGGCGGTGTCTAGTCCGTGCAGCGACATCAACTGCTCCCGCGAGCCGTACCAGTCGGCCATCTTGACACAAACTTAAACGACAACACTTTCTTAGCCACACGCTCACCACTCGCACCTCCGGAGGGACCGATTGCTTATTATTGGCGCTTTAGTAGTTGTTGCACTGACACTGTTGCCGCCTGCTGCACGGCGCGGTGGGGTGGTGCGTTTCCCGTCTTTTAGCTAATACCGCGGACACTGCCTCAGCTGGCCGCCGGTCTGCCACGTAACCTTACTTATGGCAGGGCACGGCGGGAGGACAAGCCGCGGTGGCGGGAATCGGAAAGGAAATATTCGGCTGCACAAGACCAAAGGTGAAGTTTTTGTAGTGACGGGCACCGTCGTGTCGGCTTTTGTGTTAATCACTAGAGCGAATGACCTTCTTCCGGTGTGTTTCACTGCTGCTGATCCACAGAATCAATGCCTTGCTGCCTCGGCTTGCAACGTGTACACAGATGTGACACAAAGTAGGGCACAACAAGGCGACGCGACACACATACACCTGAGAGGCCTCGTGGAGCAGTACTGGCGTGCGGCAGATGAGTGTCAGGCGGGTGCATGTGAAATGAGCGGGACTTCGACACTTTTATGACCGAATCATTTCCTCAGACTCGGCTAATGTGGTTGTTCTGGCTGCGATGGGTTTATGGTCGAGCTCTTTGTGTGTCACCCGACGGTTGGGCGGCTGCACCGCCCTTCATCTGTGCTGGCAAGGCCAAAGGTGCCGCGGAGCGATCGGAGCCGGGCTGCTCGGTGCGAGCCGCGGCACAGCGGAGCTTTAGATTCTGTAGGGTTGTTAGCGGGACTGATGCCAAACGACGCGTGTCAGTATACTGCCGCCAAGAGTCAAGGGCCACGAGTGTAGCTATCAGAGGTCACAGACACACTGCAAGAAATGCACGGCGATCGGAGGATACGTCCAACCGGCGGCACTGATCACTGAGAGTCACGAGGCATTCACACTCACTGGGGGCCGCAAGGCCACGGCACAAGGTCGCCTCAGTTCACCACGGTCAAGACGAGACTGAACGTGACCATGAGTGTCCCGGCGGCACGTGTTGGGCACGGAGGCGTATGTGGGCGTGCCCGGGTGAGGCGCCGTGCGTGGCGGACGTGGTGGGCGCGTGGCCGGCGTGCGTGATGCTCGTCACTGTCACAGGGTGTCGCCGCCAGTATTCCGTGCGGGTGTGGGACGTGACCTGCGGACGGGCGAG